>NC_084620.1:62529577-62802077 GCF_033978795.1 Nerophis ophidion
CCGAATATGTACATATCACAAGTTTTTTTTAGACAGAAATATGTGTTCTGCCTTTTATTTCCTCAACTCCTGATGCTGCCCTCCTCTGGCGATTCTACAGCATTATTTGATATTTAGAATAAAAAGCATGAATCTGATCCAGTGTGAGAGTCAACACGCACACGCGCACATGGAGGGGGTGGGGGATGGTCAGGGGGCGGAGCGACGAGGGGGAGGGAGGCTGCTCCTCCAACATCCTCACATTTTCACTTCACTTCGGACATCATCACCATCATCACCATCATCATCTTCATCTTCACACGCACGAGCAGAGGATGGCAGCGCGGGAGGAGACGCGATGAGACATGAGACATGAGAGAGTGAGACGTCACTGAGATGGAGGTTGCACTGGTCAGCTTTGAGAATGGAGGCACCAACAATGGAGAGCAGCTGGACCTGGTCCAGTCCGGACTGGTGGAGGACTTTAGCAAAGAACTGAACACGCACGGTGGTGGAGGGGGGGGGAATCCTCCTCCTCCTTCTCCTCCTCCACATCATCATCATCCTCCTCCTCCTCCTCAGGGAGCGTGGAGGATCAACGACATGAACAGCACGCTGAGCTGCAGCGAGAACGCCATGGACGCGCTGTTGCGCGCAGACCACAGTCCACATCTGTTTGACGACGACTTGCTGGACTTGGACCTGGACTCAGACAGCAATGAGCGTGTGCTCATCAACATCGCCGGCCTGAGGTACGAGACCCAGTTGGGGACACTGAACCAGTTCCCGGACACGCTGCTTGGGGACCCCGCCAAGAGGATCAAGTACTTCGACCCCCTGCGCAACGAGTACTTCTTCGACAGGAACCGACCCAGTTTTGACGGAATTCTCTACTTCTACCAGTCCGGCGGGAAGATCCGACGACCCGTGAACGTGTCGATCGACGTGTTCGCGGACGAGATCCGCTTCTACCAGCTGGGCGAGGAGGCCATGGAGCGCTTCCGTGAGGATGAGGGCTTCATCAAGGAGGAGGAGAAGCCGTTGCCCCAGAATGAGTTCCAGAAGCAGGTGTGGCTCATTTTCGAGTACCCGGAAAGTTCCAGTCCAGCACGCGGCATCGCCATCGTCTCCGTGCTCGTCATCACCATCTCCATTATCACCTTCTGCCTGGAGACGCTGCCCGAGTTCCGTGACGAGCGAGAGCTTCCGGCGACCAGCCGGCCGGACAACGGTACCGCGGTACGGCCCTCGCTGACCTTCAGCGACCCATTCTTCATCATCGAGACCACCTGTGTCATCTGGTTCACCTTCGAACTCTTCGTGCGCTTCTTCGCCTGCCCCAGTAAGTCCGAGTTCTCCAAGACCGTCATGAACATCATCGACATCATGTCCATCATGCCCTACTTCATCACGCTCGGAACCGAGCTGGCCGAGCAGGGTCAGGAGCACCAGAACGGCCAGCAGGCCATGTCGCTGGCCATCCTGCGCGTTATCCGCCTGGTGCGCGTCTTCCGCATCTTCAAGCTGTCCCGCCACTCCAAGGGTCTGCAGATCCTGGGTCAGACCCTCAAGGCCAGCATGCGCGAACTGGGCCTGCTTATCTTCTTCCTCTTCATCGGTGTCATCCTCTTCTCCAGCGCCGTCTTCTTCGCCGAGGCCGACGAGCCCGAGTCGCACTTCTCCAGCATCCCCGACGCCTTCTGGTGGGCGGTGGTTACCATGACGACGGTGGGCTACGGCGACATGAGGCCGGTGACGGTGGGCGGGAAGATCGTGGGCTCGCTGTGCGCCATCGCGGGCGTGCTGACCATCGCGCTGCCCGTGCCCGTCATCGTGTCCAACTTCAACTACTTCTACCACCGCGAGACCGACCAGGACCAGTCCTCCCTCAAAGACGAGCCCGCCTCCCCCGAACTCAAACACGACGACCAGGAGCGCAAGGACTCGGCGGGGGGGCCGGACAAGAGCAACGTGAAGGCCAACAGCAGTTTGGACCTGAAAAGTTCTCTGTACGCCTTCTGCCTCGACACACGGGAAACTGACCTGTAGGAGCGGGGCGCCCCCTGCAGGACACCTGTACATATCGCGACTGGAGCTCTTCCACCTGCCCCCGTGCGCGGTGCGCGTCCGGCGCGCGTCTCTCCTCTCTCAGGTTCCGACCCCAAACCTTTGTGCCCCTCCAAACTCTCAGAGGACCCGCGCACGGACACGTGACTGATAGCAGGTCAGTGGTACACGTGATGACGTCACGGGCGACTTTGTAGATTGATGAGGAGTGGGTGTGTCCCGCAGACCATTGCGTAACCTCTACATGTAAGCGTATGGGCATCTGGAGCCAGTGGACCAGAACAGGACGCGCACCTTGGCCCGCATCTTTCATTACTTTCATGTCATTTCACGCCATAATTACGGCACCTCGTTTCCATGGTGACCAACGACAGCTGATGCTCTCCTTTTTACTTTTTACTCATCAACGCACACAAGACAGATGGGTGCTAATTAGCAACACGTATACACATGCTAACCGACAGAACGGGCCGAGTCACGTGATCACCGACATACACGCGTTAATCTATTGAACACACATGTTCACATACACATTGAACACACACACTATAGCCTATAGAACACATATGTTCACCTACACGTATACACACACACTAACCTATAAAACACACATGTTCATCTCCACATTGAACACACACTAACCTATAGAACACACACATGTTCACCTACACATTGAAAACACAAACTATAGCCTATAGAACACACATGTTCACCTACACGTATACACACACACTAACCTATTGAACACACATGTTCGCCTACATACGTAACACACACGTTCACCTACACATTGAACACACACACTATAGCCTATAGAACACATATGTTCACCTACACGTATACACACACTAACCTATAAAACACACATGTTCATCTCCACATTGAACACACACTAACCTATAGAACACACACATGTTCACCTACACATTGAACACACAAACTATAGCCTATAGAACACACATGTTCACCTACACGTATACACACACACTAACCTATAGAACACACATGTTCATCTCCACATTTAACACACACTAACTTATAGAACACACATTCATCTACACATTGAACACACACTAACCTATAAAACACACATGTTCACCTACACGTACACACACACACTATCCTTTAAAACACACATGCTTACTTACACATTGAACACAAACCAACCTATAAAACACACGTTCACCTACACATTGAACACACACCAACCTATAGAACACACATAGAACACACACTAACCTATAAAACACACATGTTCACCTACACGTACACACACACACTAACCTATAGAACACACATGCTCACTTACACATTGAACACACACTATAGAACACACATGTTCACCTACATGTACATATACCCACACACACTAACCTATAAAACACACATGTTCACTTACACGTATACACACACACTAAGCTATAGAACACACATGTTCACCTACACGTATACACACAAACTAACCTATACAACACACATGTTCACCTACACATTGAACACACACTAACCTATAGAACACACACACTAACCTATAGAACACACACACTAACCGATAGAACACACATGTTCACCTACACATTGAACACACACTAACCTATAAAACACACATGTTTACCTACATGTACATATACCCACACACACTAACCTATAAAACACACAAGTTCATCTCCACATTGCACACACACTAACCTATAAAACACACATGTTCACCTACACGTATACACACACTAAGCTATAGAACACACATGTTCACTTACACATTGAACACACACTAACCTATAGAACACACATGTTCATCTACACATTGAACACACACACTAACCTATAGAACACACATGTTCACCTACATGTACATAAACCCACACACACTAACCTATAGAACACACATGTTCACCTACATATTGAACACACACACTATAGCCTATAGAATACACATGTTCATCTCCGCATTGAACACACACTAACCTATAGAACACACACTAACCTATAAAGCATACATGTTCACCTACGTGTATACACACACACACTAACCTATAGAACACACATGTTCACCTACACGTATACACACACACTAACCTATAGAACACACACGTTCACCTACACATTGAACACAAACTAACCTATAGAACACACACGTTCACCTACACATTGAACACAAACTAACCTATACAACACACATGTTCACCTACATACATAACAGACGTTCACCTACACTTTGAACACACACACACACTAACCTATAAAACACACATGTTCACCTACATTTACATATACCCACACACACTAACCTATAGAACAAACATGTTCACCTACACAATGAACACACACTAACCTATAGAACACACATGTTCACCTACATATTGAACACACACTAACCTATAGAACACACATGTTCACCTACATGTATACACACACACTAACACCAACCTACAGACCACACATGTTCACCTACCTACCTAACACACATTCACCTACAGTACATATTGAACACATACACATACTAACCTATAGAACACACATGTTCACCTACACGTTTACACACACACTAACCTATAGAACACACATGTTCACCTACACGTATACACACACACACACTAACCTATAGACATCACACATGTTCACCTACACGTATACACACACACACTAACCTATAGAACACACATGTTCACCTACACGTATACACACACACTAACCTATAGAACACACATGTTCACCTACACGTATACACACACACACTAACCTATAGACATCACACATGTTCACCTACACGTATACACACACACACACTAACCTATAGAACACACATGTTCACCTACACGTATACACACACACTAACCTATAGAACACACATGTTCACCTACTATATAACACACGTTCACCTACACATTGAACACACACACACTAACCTATAGAACACACATGTTCAGCAACACGTATACACACACACACTGTTCACCTACCTTTATAGATAGTACTAGATAGATAGTACTTTATTGATTCCTTTAGGAGAGTTCCTTCAGGAAAATTAAAACTTTATAACACAAAAGTTCACCGATCACTTGAACACACACACTAACCTATAGAACACATATGTTCACCTACCTTTATAACACAAAAGTTCACCTATTACTTGAACACACACACTAACCTATAGAACACACATGTTCACCAACATGTATACACACACACTAACCTATAGAACACACATGTTCACCTACCTTTATAACACAAAAGTTGACCTTTTACTTGAACACACACACTAACCTTTAGAACACACATGTTCACCTACTTATATACACACTAACCTATAGAACACACATGTTCACCTACACGTATAGACACACTAACCTATAGAACACACATGTTCACCGACACGTATACATAAACTAACTTATAGAACATGCTGACAGACTTGTTCACTTACAAACTAATACACATGTTTACTTACATAAAGACACTAATCTATATACCATCTTAACACACATGTTCACCTACACAAATACACAGACCTATAGAACACATATGTTCACCTAAACACTGAACACACACACATTCACCTACATATTGAATCCACACTGACCTACAGAACACACATGTTCACCTACATGTATAACACACACACACTAACCTATACTGTATAACATACATATTCAGGTATACATTTAACACACAAAAACCTATATAACACACATGTTCACCTACACAATGAAACACACACACTAACCTATAGAACACGCCGACATGTGTTCACTTACACACATGCGCACTAACTTAAAGAACATAGTAACACACGTGTTCACCTACCTACGCATACACACACTCAACTATAGAACACGCGAACATGTGTTCAGCTACACGTGCACACACTGACTTATAGAACGCACGTTCACTAACACGTACACAAACTAACCTACAGAACGCGCTAACACACGTGTTTACCTACACGTATACACACACACACAAACTGACTTCTAGAACATGCTGACAGACTTGTTCACTTACATGTATACACACTAACCGATACAACACGCTAATACACGTGTTTACCTTCACATACACACTAATCTATACAACATGTTAACACACATGTTCTCCTACACATACACACACTAATCTATAGAACACATATGTTCACCTACACATATGCATACACACAAACCTATATGACACATTAACCTACACAAATACACACTAACCAATAGTACACGCCAACATGTGTGTTTGCCTACAAATAGACACGCTAACTTATATAGAACACAGTTCACCCACGTGCGTTCACACACTCACCTATAGAACATGCTAACACACCTTCATTCAACACATACACAAACTAACCTGTACAACACGCTAACACAAGCGTTCACCTACATGTATACACATACTATCTTATATAACACACATGTTCACTTACATATCACACACTATACTATAGACAACACAAGTTCACCTACAGTGGGGCAAAAAAGTATTTAGTCAGTCACCGATTGTGCAAGTTCTCCCGCTTAAAATGATGACAGAGGTCCGTAATTTTCATCATAGGTACACTTCAACTGTGAGGGACAGAATGTGAAAAAAAAATCCAGGAATTCACATTGTAGGAATTTTAAAGAATTTATTTGTAAATTATAGTGGAAAATAAGTATTTGGTCAACCATTCAAAGCTCTCACTGATGGAAGGAGGTTTTGGCTCAAAATCTCACGAAACATGGCCCCATTCATTCTTTCCTTAACACGGATCAATCGTCCTGTCCCCTTAGCAGAAAAACAGCCCCAAAGCATGATGTTTCCACCCCCATGCTTCACAGTAGGTGTGGTGTTCTTAGGATGCAACTCAGTATTCTTCTTCCTCCAAACACGACGAGTTGAGTTTATACCAAAATGGATACATGGATGATACAGTAGAGGATTGGGATAATGTCATGTGGTCAGATGAAACCAAAATAGGTATAAACTCAACTCGTCGTGTCTGGAGGAAGAAGAATACTGAGTTGCATCCCAAGAACACCAGACCTACTGTGAAGCATGGGGGTGGAAACATCATGCTTTGGGGCGGTTTTTCTGCTAAGGGGACAGGACGATTGATCCGTGTTAAGGAAAGAATGAATGGGGCCATGTATCGTGAGATTTTGAGCCAAAACCTCCTTCCATCAGTGAGAGCTTTGAATGGTTGACCAAATACTTATTTTCCACCATAATTTACAAATAAATTCTTTAAAATTCCTACAATGTGAATTCCTGGATTATTTTTTCACATTCTGTCTCTCAGAGTTGAAGAGTTCCTATGATGAAAATTACAGACCTGGGTCATCATTTTAAGTGGGAGAACTTGCACAATCGGTGGCTGACTAAATACTGTTTTGCCCCACTCTACATTATGTAAACACACTAACTTACAGAACACGCTAAAACCACTTGTTCACCTACACTTACACACACTTACTTGTAGACCACACATGTTCACCTACATGTAAATACACACACTAACTTATAGAACACCCTAACACGTGTTCACATGTACAAACTAACCTATAGAAACTTTAACACACATGTTTACGTAGGCATTCACATTCACTAATAACACACACAAAGTCACCTGTAACAACACAAACACTTACCATAGAACCTTCAAACAAAGGGTGTCCAAAGTGCGGCTCGGGGGCCATTTGCGGCCCGCCGGTAATTTTTTAACGGGCCCACGGCCCATTTTAAAAATACGATTGAAACATTTTTAAAACTTAAAAAGTGATATAAAAGAGCAAACGGGTAAAATGTAAAAAGAAAATGTTGCAATGTTTACTCTAATAACACAAAGCTACCATGCAGGCTGTTTCTTTCTTTAAAAAATAATAATGAATCAAAAAGAATGTCATTATGAATTATTGACCTATTCAAGGCTCCAATTACGTCACGTAATATTTTCAACTTTGAGATATTTTTGGGGTAAAATGTTGCATATTTTGTTTGACATAAAAAACTGAGCTGTTTTTTTTTTTAAAAAAAAGGGCCTAAAATTAACAAACAAAAAACATAAACACCATTAAAACGTATAATTGACGGATAGATCTGAAGTTGATCTCGAGCATATTGTGTTAAAAGTAAACAGTAAAAAAATGTATAATTTATTTTTTAACACTTTAATGAGTAGGACCCTTTTGGATCCCCAAAATGTGTTTTAAGTGTCATTGCTCAAAAAATAATAATGAATTAAAATCAATGGTGTTATTAGTTATTGACTTTTTTAAGGCTCCAATTATTATATAATCTCAAATATTCCACTTAAAAATATATTGGGTGATAATATTGCATATTTTGTGTTTTTTTTCCATCAAAAAACAGGGTTTTCTTTGACAAAAAGAGCATACAACTTAAATCATTAAAATCATTATATTGACGGATGGACCTAATGTTAATCTGGAGATTTAAAACTTGGTTAATAATAAAACAAAATTTTT
The DNA here is from genome assembly GCF_033978795.1 of Nerophis ophidion. Classification (NCBI taxonomy): domain Eukaryota; kingdom Metazoa; phylum Chordata; class Actinopteri; order Syngnathiformes; family Syngnathidae; genus Nerophis; species Nerophis ophidion. The sequence goes on from NC_084620.1 coordinate 62,538,076, forward strand.
AATATTTTTTTGACCAAAACCCTTTGGGGTCCCCGGGATCAAGCCTGAGTGGAGGCCTAAATGTATATTGGTTATATGTATATATATACCTATGTATATTGGGGCGGTATAGCTCGGTTGGTAGAGTGGCCGTGCCAGCAACTTGAGGGTTGCAGGTTCGATCCCCGCTTCCGCCATCCTAGTCACTGTCGTTGTGTCCTTGGGCAAGGCACTTTACCCACCTGCTCCCAGTGCCACCCACACTGGTTTAAATGTAACTTAGATATTGGGTTTCACTTTGTAAAGCGCTTTGAGTCACTAGAGAAAAGCGCTATATAAATATAATTCACTTCACTTCACTTATACATATATTGTATTGGTTTTTAAAATAGAAAAATGTCAAAATGACCCCCGCTTGCTTTGATTTTTCAGTCTGCGGCCCTAAGTGAAAAAAGTTTGGACACCCCTGTTCTAACAGGTGCTCTTACACATTTCACATATAAACTTATAGAACAAACATGTTCACGTGTACATATAAACACTAACTTATAGTACACGCATGTTATCTTAGATGTAGGCAAAATAAAACATGCTAACAGATGTGTTCACCTACACATAAACATCTAAGCTACAGAACACACTAACACATGTTCACTAACTTGTGTTCACTTTCGCGCATGACACACACTAACTTATAGTACACATGTTCATTTCGACATATACAGTACAGGCCAAACATTTGGACACATTGATTGATTGATTGATTGATACTTTAATTAGTAGATTGCACAGTTCAGTACATATTCCGTACAATTGACCACTAAATGGTAACACCCGAATAAGTTTTTTAACTTGTTTAAGTCGGGGTCCACGTTAATCAATTCATGGTACAAATATATACTATCAACATAATACAGTCATCACACAAGTTAATCATCATAGTATGTACATTGAATTATTTACATTATTTACAATCCGGGGGGTGGGATGAGGAGCTTTGGTTGATATCAGAACTTCAGTCATCAACAATTGCATCAACAGAGAAATGTGGACATTGAAACAGTGTAGGTGTGACTTAGTAGGATATGTACAGCCAGCAGAGAACATAGTGAGTTCAGATAGCATAAGAACAAGTATATACATTAGAAGTACATTTGAGTTGTTTATAATCCGGGGAGATGGGATGTGAATGGAGGAGGGTATTAGTAAAGTGTTGAAGTTGCCTGGAGGTGTTGTTTTAGAGCGGTTTTGAAGGAATATAGAGATGCACTTACTTTTATACCTGTTGGGAGTGCATTCCACATTGATGTGGCATAGAAAGAGAATGAGTTAAGACCTTTGTTAGATCGGAATCTGGGTTTAACGTGGTTTGTGGAGCTCCCCCTGGTGTTGTGGTTATGGCGGTCATTTACGTTAAGGAAGTAGTTTGACATGTACTTCGGTATCAAGGAGGTGTAGCGGATTTTATAGACTAGGCTCAGTGCAAGTTGTTTTACTCTGTCCTCCACCCTGAGCCAGCCCACTTTGGAGAAGTGGGTTGGATTGAGGTGTGATCTGGGGTGGAGGTCTAAAAGTAACCGGATTAGCTTATTCTGGGATGTTTGGAGTCTAGATTTGAGGGTTTTGGAGGTGCTGGGGTACCAGGAGGTGCAAGCGTAATCGAAGAAGGGTTGAATGAGAGTTCCCGCTAGAATCCTCAAGGTGCTTTTGTTGACCAGAGAGGAGATTCTGTAGAGGAATCTCGTTCTTTGGTTGACCTTTTTGATCACCTTGGTTGCCATTTTATCACAGGAAAGATTAGCCTCTAGAATGGAACCTAGGTAGGTGATCTCATCCTTCCTGGTGATAACAATGTCACCCACTTTTATAGTGAAGTCACTGACCTTCTTAAGTTTTATATGGGACCCAAATAGGATGGATTCCATTTTACCTAAGTGTATGGATAGCTTGTTGTCAGCGAGCCAGGTGCAAATATTGAGGAGTTCAGCACTGAGGATTTGTTCCACCTGTGACTTGTCCTTGCCGGATACCAGCATGGCCGAGTCATCCGCAAACAGGAACAATTCACAGTGGCATGCTGATGGCATGTCATTCACGTATACTAGGAACAGTAAAGGTCCTAGTATACTCCCCTGAGGGACTCCACAGCTTACTGAGAGGGGAGGGGACACGGTGCCGTTCACCTCTACCACCTGTTTCCTCCCCTCCAAGTAAGATTGCATCCAGCTTGATGAGGTTTCGTCGAATCCGATTGCTCGGAGCTTATCCAACAGTATAGCGTGGTTAACGGTGTCAAAGGCCTTCTGAATGTCCAGCATGACCATGCCGCAGTATTTGCCCGCGTCCACCTCATGTTTGATGTGGTCGGTCAGATAGAGAAGGCATGTGTCAGTGGAGTGGTTAGTTCTGAAGCCGGATTGGAATTTGTACATTAGTTTATTAGTAGCAAGGTATCTATCAACCTGTTCATAAACTATTTTCTCCATTACTTTCGAAATGGAACTGAGAATAGAAACAGGTCGGTAGTTACCAGGTTCTAATTTCACATCTTCTCATTCAATGGGTTTTCTTTATTTTCATGACTATTTACATTGTAGATTGTCACTGAAGGCATCAAAACTATGAATGAACACGTGGAGTTATAACTGAAAACATGTTTTATAGTCCAATTACTTCAAAATAGCCACACTTTGCTCCGATTAGTCTTTTGCACACTCTTGGCATTCTCTCGATGAGCTTCAGAAGGTAGTCACCTGAAAGGGCTTTCACTTCACAGGTGTAATAGTTTTAATGCCTTCAGTGACAATCTACAATATAAACTGTCATAAAAATAAAGAAAACGCATTGAAATGAGAAGGTGTGTCCAAACTTTTGGCCTGTACTGTACACACCCTGACCTATAAAATATGTGTTCACTTAAATGTCCAATACACACTAATTTATGCAACACACATGTTCATTTAGACATATCCACGCCTTGACCTCTAAAACACGTGTGTTCACTTAAACACATATAAAATGCTAACTTATAGAACACACATACTCACCTACACGTATAAGACATACCAACCTATGAAATACATGTGTTCACTTACACATAAAACACACATTAACCTATAAAACACGTGTTCACTTATACATATAAAACACACAAACCTATAAAACACATGTTCACTTATACATATAACACACACAAACCTATAAAACGCGTGTTCACTTACACATATAACAGACATTAACTTATAAAACACGAGTTCACCTACACATAAAACACACATTAACCTATAAAACATGTGTTCACTTACACATATAACAGACATTAACTTATAAAACTCGTGTTCACTTGCACATATAACACATATTAACCTATAAAACACATGTTCACTTACACATATAACACATATTAACCTATAAAACACATGTTCACCCACACATATAACACATATTAACCTATAAAACACATGTTCACCCACACATATAACACACAAACCTATAAAACGTGTGTTTACTTACACAGAAAACACGTGTTCACTTACACACATAACACACACAAACCTATAAAACACATGTTCACTAATACATAACTCACACAAACCTATAGAATGTGTTTACTTACACGTATAACAGACATTAATTTATAAAACGTGTTCATTTACACATATAAAACACACAAACTATAGATTCAGTGTTCACTTACACGTATAACACACACAAACCTATAGAACACGTGTTCACTTACATATTTAACAAACACAAACCTATAAAACACGTGTTAACTTACACATATAACACACAAACCTATAGAACCCATGTGTTCACTTACACATATAACACACACAAACCTATAAAACACATGTTCACTTACACATATAACACACAAACCAATAGAACGTGTGTTTATTTACACATATAACGGACATTAATTTATAAAATACGTGTTCACTTACACATATAATACACACAAACCTATAGAACACATGTTCACTAATACATGTAAAACACACAAACCTATAGAACGTGTGTTTACTTACACATATAACAGACATTAATTTATAAAACACATGTTCACTTATACATATAACACACATTAACCTATAAAACAGATATTCACTTACAAATTTAACACACATTAACTTATAAAACAGTGTTCACTTACACATGTAACACACACAAACCTATAAAACACATGTTCACTAATACATATAAAACACACAAACTATAGAACCAGTGTTCACTTACACATATAACACACAAACCAATAGAACGTGTGTTTATTTACACATATAACGGACATTAATTTATAAAATACGTGTTCACTTACACATATAATACACACAAACCTATAGAACACATGTTCACTAATACATGTAAAACACACAAACCTATAGAACGTGTGTTTACTTACACATATAACAGACATTAATTTATAAAACACATGTTCACTTATACATATAACACACATTAACCTATAAAACAGATATTCACTTACAAATTTAACACACATTAACTTATAAAACAGTGTTCACTTACACATGTAACACACACAAACCTATAAAACACATGTTCACTAATACATATAAAACACACAAACTATAGAACCAGTGTTCACTTACACATATAACACACATTAACCTATAAAAAAAAAATGTTCATACTTAACACACACAAACCTATAAAACACATGTTCACTTATACATAACACTTATACATAACACACACAAACCTATAGAACCCATGTGTTCACTTACACATATAATACACACAAACCTATAAAACACATGTTCACTAATACATAAAACACACACAAACCTATAGAACATGTGTTTACTTACACATATAACAGACATTAATTTATAAAACACATGTTCACTTACAAATTTAACACACATTAACTTATAAAACAGTGTTCACTTACACATATAACACACACAAACCTATAAAACACATGTTCACTAATACATATAAAACACACAAATTATAGAACCAGTGTTCACTTACACATACAACACACATTAACCTATAAAAAAAATGTTCATACTTAACACACACAAACCTATAAAACACATGTTCACTAATACATAAAACACACACAAACCTATAGAACCCATGTGTTCACTTACACATGTAATACACACAATCTATAGAACACATGTTCACTAATACATAAAACACACACAAACCTATAGAACATGTGTTTACTTACACATATAACAGACATTAATTTATAAAACACATGTTCACTTATACATATAACACACATTAACCTATTAAACACATGTTCACTTACAAATTTAACACACATTAACTTATAAAACAGTGTTCACTTACACATGTAACACACACAAACCTATAAAACACATGTTCACTAATACATATAAAACACACAAACTATAGAACCAGTGTTCACTTACACATATAACACACATTAACCTATAAAAAAAATGTTCATACTTAACACACACAAACCTATAAAACACATGTTCACTAATACATATAAAACACACAAACTATAGAACCAGTGTTCACTTACACATATAACACACATTAACCTATAAAAAAAAAAATGTTCATACTTAACACACACAAACCTATAAAACACATGTTCACTTATACATAACACTTATACATAACACACACAAACCTATAGAACCCATGTGTTCACTTACACATATAATACACACAAACCTATAAAACACATGTTCACTAATACATAAAACACACACAAACCTATAGAACATGTGTTTACTTACACATATAACAGACATTAATTTATAAAACACATGTTCACTTACAAATTTAACACACATTAACTTATAAAACAGTGTTCACTTACACATATAACACACACAAACCTATAAAACACATGTTCACTAATACATATAAAACACACAAATTATAGAACCAGTGTTCACTTACACATACAACACACATTAACCTATAAAAAAATGTTCATACTTAACACACACAAACCTATAAAACACATGTTCACTAATACATAAAACACACACAAACCTATAGAACCCATGTGTTCACTTACACATGTAATACACACAATCTATAGAACACATGTTCACTAATACATAAAACACACACAAACCTATAGAACATGTGTTTACTTACACATATAACAGACATTAATTTATAAAACACATGTTCACTTATACATATAACACACATTAACCTATTAAACACATGTTCACTTACAAATTTAACACACATTAACTTATAAAACAGTGTTCACTTACACATGTAACACACACAAACCTATAAAACACATGTTCACTAATACATATAAACCACACATACTATAGAACCAGTGTTCACTTACACATATAACACACATTAACCTATAAAAAAAAAAGTTCATACTTAACACACACAAACCTATAAAACACATGTTCACTTATACATAACACACACAAACCTATAGAACGTGTGTTTATTTACACATATAACGGACATTAATTTATCAAATACGTCTTCACTTACACATATAACACACACAAACCTATAGAACACATGTTCACTAATACATAAAACACACACAAACCTATAGAACCCATGTGTTCACTTACACATATAATACACACAATCTATAGAACACATGTTCACTAATACATTAAACACACACAAACCTATAGAACATGTGTTTACTTACACATATAACAGACATTAATTTATAAAACACATGTTCACTTATACATATAACACACATTAACCTATTAAACACATGTTCACTTACAAATTTAACACACAATAACTTATAAAACAGTGTTCACTTACACATATAACACACACAAACCTATAAAACACATGTTCACTAATACATATAAAACACACAAACTATAGAACCAGTGTTCACTTACACATATAACACACATTAACCTATAAAAAAAATGTTCACTTACACACTTAACACACACAAATCTATAAAACACATGTTCACTTATACATAACACACACAAACCTATAGAACGTGTGTTTACTTACACATATAACAGACATTAATTTATAAAAATATGTGTTCACTTACACATATAACACACACAAACCTATAGAACACATGTTCACTTATTCATATAACACATAACCTATAGAACGTGTGTTTACTTACACATAACACACACAAACCTATAAAACACATGTTCACTTATACATATAACACACATTAACCTATAAAACACATGTTCACTTACAAATTTAACACACATTAATTTATAAAACACGTGTTCACTTACACATACAACACACACAAACCTATAGAACACATGTTCACTAATACATAAAACACACACAAACCTATAGAACATGTGTTCACTTACACATATAATACACACTAACCTATAAAACACATGTTCACTTATACATATAACACACAAACCTATAGAACCCATGTGTTCACTTACACATATAATACACACTAACCTATAAAACACATGTTCACTTACACATATAACACACAAACCTATAGAACCCATGTATTCACTTACACTTATAATACACACAAACCTATTGAACACGTGTTCGCTTACACATATAAGACACACTAACTGGTTCCCCTACACCTATAATATGTATTCACCTACACACACACGTGCACAGAACGTGTTAAATCCCACGCCAAGTTCTGTATTCACATACAGCACACGCTCAAGTATAGAGCAGGCCCGTGTTTCAGAGAAGCTAAGCGCTGAAGCGGCGTGTCGTGAGAGTCGTGTCCTTGAAGGGCTGCTGGTGTGTGACAGCAGCAGATTAAAAAAAAAGGCAGAAATTACACACACACACAAAAAAAAGTGGAAATATCTTGTCAAAGCTGGCCAGTGATGGACGTCTCGTTTGGCTGCCCACACTAAAACTGCGTCGGATTTAATCCTCACTTTACTTCCATAATCTCACATCGTGCACACCATTCTTAGAAACACACACACACACACACACACACACACTATCTATATTTGATAAGTGCTGGCTGAGCATGAGCGACATGGGCACGTGCACACGCGTGTTCTTAAAGTGTCCAGCGACAGAGCCTCAAAGCGAGAGATTAGCGCAAGTTACTTTCTGGAAGTCCACAAGCCGAGAAGCGCTGGAAGCGGGAGAGACGACGCGAGGAGGAAGTTACATAACATACACACATACATACATACATACACACACACACACACACACACACACAGACATGCACGAGCAATGGCAGCCTGAAAGAAAACCAAAAAAAACAACTGCACTCGCCAGACGTTAAAACTGGTCGTCGCGTGGCAGCTCAAAAAGGTGGATTTATTAGAGAACTTGATCAGGGAACCTCAAGCACATGTGCACATCACGCCGTGTCATTAGCGTGATTAGCAGTCGTGTTGGCTGGGGACACGGCGACGCGAGCGCTTACGTAAGCTAATTGTTTAGCCGGCAGCCAGCTTGGTGAATTGTTGGCATGACGCTCCTTCAAGTCAAACTTTGTGACATCACACACACACACACACACACACACACACACACGGCGGGCACCCTGTGACACACGGCGACGCCGCCGATGTGGAAATGATGGCGGCGTGCGCTCATGTGGAAACGTGCATGCCTCTTTGTCCTCTTCTTTTCTGCTCCTCTGCTTCTTTTCTTTGGGTGGTCTTTTAACGTGCGTGCACGTTGCAGCGTGGTCAAAGGGTGACCTGGCGCGGGAGCGAGGCGTGACCCCGGGGCGTCTCAGCGTCCGGTCAAGGATGTCCAGTCCGGTGATGCGCTGGTGCTGTGGAAGCGGTAACCATGGCGACCGCAGCGGCTGTCATCTTCTATTGGCCTCGAAAGCAGCTTTGTGTCCTCCGTGGTTGCTTTTTGATACGGGGGGGGGGTCAAGGTGCGGGACCTCAACACACCTGGGCGCACGGGATCAGACAGCGTGAGGCGTGTCAGGTGCGAAGGAGGGAAGCGGCGCTGCATATGCTGCGGTGGATTACAGTCATCCAACTTAATGCCTGACAGCGTGCAATCATTCATAACTAGACGGGCGGCGGCGGCGGGTGCATGCGGCCTCGCCATCTGCCGCAACGCGCGGGATTAACTTCGAGGAAGATGCGGGGGGGGGTTGGGGAGGACCCGCGTGCGTGCGCGCACACATGCACATCTGCAGTCAAAACAAGACGCGTTATGTGTGGTGTGACTTACGTGTGTGTCTGTTTCCTGCAGAGTGGCTGACCTCTGACCCTTCACCTGCTGCACGTCCCCTTTGATCCCCCCCCCCTCCCGCCCTGCCCCCTGGACCTCTGTGCCTTGCAGCAAAGCAGCGGATGGTTCCTTCTCGGTGTTGTGAGCCGCCGCCGCCGCCACGGGGGAGGGGTCGCTGTGAAGAAAAACAACATGTCAAAGAGTCATCTATTTTTCTACCTGGGGAGCCCCCCCCCCTCCCTTAAGCCATATCTACCTGCTGCACTGGTGTGCATGTTACCCCACATGCATGTTTGGACCGCGCCTGTCCCTTTAAGGACCCCTCCCACTAAACACTGCCAAAAGGTCTGCAAAAGCCAAAAGTTTGTGTGGTGTTTGTGAACATGTTATTTTTAATGTTATTTATGCAGAAAAGTGATGGAATAAATTCCATACAATTCCAGTGTCTCTTTATTCCTATGACATCCACTAGGTGGAGCCATTCAGCAACTAAAGCTATTTTAAAAAAGGAAAACACACATTGATGGAGGTCAGAGGTCACTCACTAGAACAGTAGATTCTGTGGTCTTAAAGGCCTACTGAAACCCACTACTGATAGTTTATATATCAGGGGTCGGGAACCTTTTTGGCTGAGAGAGCCATACAAGCCAAATATTTTAGAAAGTATTTCTGTGAGAGCCATATAATATTTTCATTTAAAACTAAATACAACTAAATGTGTGCATTATTAAGTTAGACTAACATTTTTAGAGTATAATAAGTCTCTAATTCTTTTTAATAACATTGTTATTCTGAAGCTAACCAACAATAAATAAAATACTTCTTACCCTTAATGCGATTTCTTGAACAGGCGCGGTAGAAACCGGATGGATGGATTAAAATGCATGAGAATGTTTTATATTTTGAACGTTCTTTTTGACATTGTGATTACCAGCGGAATTATTCATTACTTATCATGTTAAGCAAAGTCAGCTAAGATTTATCTGAAAGCCAGGTGCGGTCATCAAAAGAGCCACATCTGGCTCTAGAGCCATAGGTTCCCTACCCCTGTTATATATCAATGATGAAATATTAACATTGCAACACATGCCAATACGGCCGGTTTAGTTTACTAAATTACAGTTTTAAAATTTCCCGCGGAGTTTCTTGTTGAAAACGTCGCGGAATGATGACGCATGCGCGTGACGTCTCGGGTTGTAGCGGACATATTAGCCCAGCACCACACACGGCTAAAAGTAGTCTCTTTCCATCGCATAATTACAGAGTAATTTTGACATCTGTGTTGCTGAATCTTTTGCAATTTGTTCAATTAATAATGGAGACTATAAAGAAGAATGCTGTTGGTGGAAAGCGGTGGATTGCAGCTGCCTTTAGCACCGAAACACAGCCTGTGTTTCTTTGTTGTGAAGCTTTAACACAGAGCGGTCAAGTGAACATGTTTCTCTACGTCAACCAGCAAGTTTTTGGATGGGAAAATTGTGATATTAAGTCGGCTCTTACCGGAGACTTCAGTGGATTATGCGACCTCATCCTGCAGCCCTCCGACTTTCAGGTATGACTTTTCAATCTCGCTAAAACACCATTAAAACAATAAGCAGATAAGGGATCTTCCAGAATTATCCAAGTAACTGTGTCTAATTACACCTGAAACGGTCCCACTGCCGCCGCCTGAAACCGTCGCCTTTTAAATGGGTTGTACTTGTGTAGCGCTTTTCTACCTTCAAGGTACTCAAAGCGCTTTGACACTACTTCCACATTTACCCATTCACACACTGATGGAGGGAGCTGCCATGCAAGGCGCCAACCAGCACCCATCAGGAGCAAGGGTGAAGTGTTTTGCTCAGGACACAACGGACGTGACGAGGTTGGTACTAGGTGGGATTTGAACCAGGGACCCTCGGGTTGCGCACGGCCACTCCCCCACTGCGCCACGCCGTCCCTTTTCTTTTTTTTGTGCTTCACTCTAACTTTCCTCATCCACAAATCTTTCATCTTCGCTCAAAAATAATGGGGAAATTGTCGCTTTCTCGGTCCGAATAGCTCTTGATGCTGGAGGCTATGATTATAAACAATGTGAGGATGTGAGGAGCTCTACAACCCGTGACATCACGTGCACATCACCTGCTACTTCCGGTAAAGGCAAGGCTTTTTTATTAGCGACCAAGAGTTGCAAACTTTATCGTCGATGTTCTCTACCAAATCCTTTCAGCAAAAATATGGCAATATCGCGAAATGATCAAGTATGACACATATAATGGACCTCCTATCCCCGTTTAAATAAGAAAATCTAATTTTGAGTAGGCCTTTAATTTGAATAATTAGGTTTTAATTATAAAATATACAGTGGATGGAGATAACGACAAATGAACTCTTTGGTTGCATAGCAGCTAGTTGCACAGGTGGTCTGTCACTTTAAGAGAATGATGGCCGCTAATGAAAGAACCCACACAGTTATTAGCCTAAAGTTTCATGTTCTCCTTATTTCAAAGTTCTGTGGAAGTTTTGCTACTCAAGTAAAGCAAACCAATAAAAAAAGAGTATTTATTTTCTATTTTTATTATCTCCCATATATCATACTACAATCTACCGCACTCTATTCTATCATGTTTCATTATGTTATCAACTACACTTTCTGTACTATTATATTTTACTATTCCTGACAGGATTATAAAGTAGAGCGTAGAACCGTACAAAACAATAAAATCCAATAGAATAGAACAGACTAGCATAGAATACAAGATAACCACGTAGAATACAGTAGGATAGAATAAAGAAAGATAAGATAGAATAGAATGAATACAATACAATATCCATCTATTCATTTTTTACAGCTTGTCCCAGTTGGGTTCGTGGGAGCGCTGGAGCCTATCTCAGGTACAATTGGGCATAATGTAGTCAAATATAATATGATACGATAAATAACGTGTATATATATATATATATATATATATATATATCCATTTTCTACCGCTTATTCCCTTTTTTGGGGTCGCGGGGGGCGCTGGCGCCTATCTCAGCTGCAATCGGGCGGAAGGCGGGGTACACCCTGGACAAGTCGCCACCTCATCGCAGGGCCAACACAGATAGACAGACAACATTCACACTCACATTCACACACTAGGGCCAATTTAGTGTTGCCAATCAACCTATCCCCAGGTGCATGTCTTTGGAAGTGGGAGGAAGCCGGAGTACCCAGAGGGAACCCACGCATTCACGGGGAGAACATGCAAACTCCACACAGAAAGATCCCGAGCCTGGATTTGAACCCAGGACTGCAGGTACTTCGTATTGTGAGGCAGACGCACTAACCACTCTGCCACCGTGAAGCCCTATATATATATATATATATATATATATATATATATATATATATATATATATATATATATATATAATACATATAAATATTATAGAATATGATTAAATAGATGAGAAAACCACAAAATAGAATACAATAGAATATAAATATAAAGTAAAATAAAAAATGGGTTTCCATAGAACAAAGTGCAATGTAATAAAGTAGAACAAAGGAATTTAAAATAGAACAATATCAATTACAAAAAACTAATAATAGAAGGTAGAATATAAACAGAAGGTAGATTATGATTTAAGAAAAAGATTTTATTGTAAAAAAAAATAAATAGTGTGTAACAGATTGAAACAGAATAGAATAGAGTGGTGTATAATAAAATAAAATATTGTATAAGAGAATTGAAGTAGAACAAAAATAAAATCTGAAAAAATAGAATTAAAAAGAATAGCATAAAAAAGCACGGAGTAAAAAAAAAATCCCTCGGGAAGAGCTAGACGAAGTGGCTGGGGAGAGGGAAGTCTGGGCTTCACTGCTTAGGCTGCTGCCCCCGAAAACTCGACCTCGGATAAGCGGAAATAAATGGAAGGATGGATGGATGGATGTTTAGAATTAAGTTCATGAATCCAGATGGATCTCTATTACTATCCCCAAAAAGGGCACTTTACGTTGATGATTACTTATATGTGTAGAAATCTTTATTTAGACCAGTTGATCTGCTGCTTCTTTTCTTTCTCCTATGTCCCCCCCCCTCCCTTGTGGAGGGGGTCCGGTCCGATGACCATGGATGAACTGGCTGTCCAGAGTCGAGACCCATGGACCGCTCGCCTGTATCGATTGGGGACATCTCTACGCTGCTGATCCGCCTCCGCTTGGGATGGTTTCCTGTGGACGGGACTCTCGCTGCTGTCTTGGATCCGCTTTGAACTGAACTCTCGCGGCTGTGTTGGATCCACTATGGATTGACCCGCTCGACATCCATTGCTTTCGGTCCCCTAGAGGGGGGGTTGCCCACATCTGAGGTCCTCTCCAAGGTTTCTCATAGTCAGCATTGTCACTGGCGTCCCACTGGATGTGAATTCTCCCTGCCCACTGGGTGTGAGTTTTCCTTGCCCTTTTGTGGGTTCTTCCGAGGATGTTGTAGTCGTAATGATTTGTGCAGTCCTTTGAGACATTTGTGATTTGGGGCTATATAAATAAACATTGATTGATTGATTGATTTATAATTGAATCACTTGTTTATTTTTCAACACTGTTATACAATTTAATAAATCAGAAACTGATGACATAGTGCTGTATTTGACTTTTTTATCTCTTTTTTTTTTAAACCAAAAAAGCTTTGCTCTGATTATCAATCAATCATCAATCAATGTTTATTTATATAGCCCTAAATCACAAGTGCCTCAAAGGGCTGCACAAACCATGACTTCGGTAGGGCCCACATAAGGGCAAGGAAAAACTCACCCCAGTGGGACGTCGACCATGATGACTATGAGAAACCTTGGAGAGGACAGAAAGCAACGGATGTCGAGCGGGTCTAACATGATATTGTGAAAGTCCAATCCATAGTGGATCTAACATAACCATGAGAGTCAAGTCCAAAGTGGATCCAATATTTTAGGTGGTACTTGAATGAAAACAAATGTACATCACTGAAAAAAGGTTGAGAACCACAGGAATAGAATATAATAGAATAAAAGTAGAATATAATAAAATACAATAGAATAAACATTGAATAAAAATATTAATAGAATAATGTAAACTAGAAGTAGAGTACAGCAGAATAGAACACAGGAGATGTGTGGGATCGACTTCCCAGCATGCTCTCTGGCTGCAAAGCGATGTCGGCCATCTTGGAGTGTAGCGGGGAAGAAAGATTGATGCGGTAAGGTCTTTTTAAAAATAATAATTTTTAATGTTTTTTATTGTATTTCTGTCAATTGCACTTTTTAGCGAATAAAAACGCGGTAGCGTGTCCGCGTCCAAGCCGGGGGACTGCGACCCAGAGCGGACACAATGAAGAGCTTTCTCCCGCCAGTAGCCTCCTTGCTTTTTGTTGTTGTTGTTGTTCGAGCAGCTAGCCCACATTTTGGGCCCCAAACGGAACTAAAAGGCTTTATTCTGCGGCGCGGATCCAACAACCTCTGGGAATAACTCGGTGTGACTAAAAAGTGTGTTTTGGAGCATCCGGCGGGTGCACGGTCAGTCTTTCTGAGGCTGCATTAGCATCATGCTAACTTGCTGTATATGTTCATTGAAGACACTGCTGGCTTCACTGGCCTCGCTGCAAACTTCACTTTTACTTCAGCAACAATGTGCATCACAGCCGATAGTTTTTTTTAGGACAGAGCACATTAATAACCGCACTGCTCGCGTTAGCTTCCGTGGCTAACTCGCGGTTTGCGACAGTGCCGCACAGTGTCAATCATGATCCTTCATTAAATCTTATAATCGGAACATGACCATATATGGAAGAATGAAACAAATACGTGGGACTGGAACACATTTGTGTGGTTACACGGGAGATTGGCTCACCTAAAAAGCTCGACTTGTTAGCACAAACATGCATGCGTTGCTTCGACTGGAGAAATCTCTCTGTGTGGAGCCGAGCAGACATGTCAACCGTGGCCACGCCCACTTCCTCACCTGCCCAAGAAGTAGTCAGGTGAGTCGGGTTCATCACTATGACGTAGGGCTGTGCGATATGGCCTTTTTTTTAATATCTCGATATTTCTAGGCGGTACACAATATACATCTCGGTATTTTCCCTTAGCCTTGAATGAACACTTGATACATATAATCACAGCATTATGATGATTCTATGTGTCTACATTAAAGGCCTACTGAAATAATATTATCTTATTTAAACGGGGATAGCAGGTCCATTCTATGTGTCATACTTGATCATTTCGCGATATTGCCATATTTTTGCTGAAAGAATTTAGTAGAGAACATCGACAATAAAGTTCGCAACTTTTGGTTGCTAATAAAAAAGCCTTGCCTGTACCGGAAGTAGCAGATGATGTGCACGTGACGTCACTGGTTGTGGAGCTCCTCACATCTGAACATTGTTTACAATCATGGCCACCAGCAGCGAGAGCGATTCGGACCGAGAAAGCGACAATTTCCCCATTAATTGGAGCGAGGATGAAAGACTCGTGGATGAGGAAAGTTAAAGTGAAGCACTTGAAAAAAAAGGCGACGGCAGTGGGAGCGATTCAGATGTTATTAGACACATTTACTGGGATAATTCTGGAAAAGCCCTTATCTGCTTATTGTGTTAATAGTGTTTTAGTGAGGTTATAAAGTCATACCTGAAAGTCAGAGGGCTGCGGTGACCGCCAGTGTCTCTAAGAGAAGCCAATGGAGGAGTCAAGATCACAGCTGCCTTTTGGACAGCTGCTGCAGGAGGATGCTAACTGCTAAGAGCCGACTTAATATTGCAATTTTCTCATCCAAAAACTTGCTGGTTGACATGTGGTAGAGAAACATGTTCGCTAAAGCTCCACAACAAACAAAGAAACACCGGCTGTGTTTCGGTTGCTAAAGGCAGCTGCAATCCACCGCTTTCCACCAACAGCATTCTTCTTTATAGACTCCATTATTAATTGAACAAATTGCAAAAGATTCAGCAACACAGATGTCCAAAATACTGTGTAATTTCGCTATTAAATCGGACGACTTTTAGCCGTGAGTGGTGCTGGGCTAAAATGTCCCCTCCAACCAATAACGTCACAAGCTCGCGTCAACATAAGCATCATCATTCCGCAATGTTTTCAATAAGATACCTTGCTAATAAAAAATCCTTGCCTGTACCGGAAGTAGCAGACGATGTGCACGTGACGTCACTGGTTGTGGAGCTCCTCACATTTGAACATTGTTTACAATCATGGCCACCAGCAGCAAGAGCGATTCGGACCGAGAAAGCGACAATTTCCCCATTAATTGGAGCGAGGATGAAAGACTCGTGGATGAGGAAAGTTAAAGTGAAGCACTTGAAAAAAAAAGGCGACGGCAGTGGGAGCGATTCAGATGTTATTAGACACATTTACTGGGATAATTCTGGAAAAGCCCTTATCTGCTTATTGTGTTAATAGTGTTTTAATGAGGTTATAAAGTCATACCTGAAAGTCAGAGGGCTGCGGTGACCGCCAGTGTCTCTAAGAGAAGCCAATGGAGGAGTCAAGATCACAGCTGCCTTTTGGACAGCTGCTGCAGGAGGATGCTAACTGCTAAGAGCCGACTTAATATTACAATTTTCTCATCCAAAAACTTGCTGGTTGACATGTGGTAGAGAAACATGTTCGCTAAAGCTCCACAACAAACAAAGAAACACCGGCTGTGTTTCGGTTGCTAAAGGCAGCTGCAATCCACCGCTTTCCACCAACAGCATTCTTCTTTATAGTCTCCATTATTAATTGAACAAATCGCAAAAGATTCAGCAACACAGATGTCCAAAATACTGTGTAAATACGCGATTAAATCGGACGACTTTTAGCCGTGAGTAGTGCTGGGCTAAAATGTCCCCTCCAACCAATAACGTAACAAGCTCGTGTCAACATAAGCATCATCATTCCGCGATGTTTTCAATAAGATACCTCGCTAATAAAAAAAGCCTTGCCTGTACCGGAAGTAGTGAAGCTCCTCAAATCTGAACATTGTTTACAATCATGGCCACCAGCAGCAAGAGCAATCCGGACCGAGAAAGCGACAATTTCCCCATTAATTTGAGCGAGGATGAAAGATTCGTGGATGAGGATATTGAGAGTGAGGGACTAGAATAAGAAAAAAAAAGATGAGGGCAATGAGAGCGATTCAGATGTTTTTAGACACATTTATTTGGATAATTCTGGAAAATCCCTTATCTGCTTATTGTGTTACTAGTGTTTTAGTGAGCTTATATAGTCATACCTGAAAGTCAGAGGGGTGTGGTGACCGCCAGTGTCTCTGATGGAAGCCATGGAGGAACCAAGAAAGTCGCAGCTGCCACCTCTTTGACAGCTGCAAGAGGACGCAAGCTCCGCTCATGTCTCCGTTAAGAGCCGACTTATTACCACAATTTTCTCACAGAAACCTGCCGGTTGACATGTGGTAGAGAAACATGTTCGCTTGACCGCTCTGTTCCATCTTAAAGCTTCACAACAAACAAAGAAACACCGGCTGTGTTTGTGTTACTACAGCCAGCCAAAATACACCGCTTTCCACCAAATGCATTCTTCTTTATAGTCTCCATTATTAATTGAACAAATTGCTAAGGATTCAGCAACACAGATGTCCAAAATACTGTGTAATTGTGCGATTAATTTGGACGACTTTTAGCCGTGAGTGGTGCTGGGATAAAATGTCCGCTACAACCAATAATCGTCATCATTCCACGACGTTTTCAAAAGGACACTTTGCGGGAAATTTCAAATTGCAATTTAGTAAACTAAACCGGCCGTATTGGCATGTGTTGCAATGTTAATATTTCATCATTGATATATAAACTATCAGACTGCGTGGTCAGTAGTAGTGGGTTTCAGTAGGCCTTTAAAGCATTCTTGTTCATACTGCATTTTTTTGTAAGGGGTGCCGCAAGTTGGCAGACCCGTCAGCGATCCTGTTCTGTCTCCCTGTAATGTTTGTCTGATCTTGAATGGGATTGTGCTGAAAATTTTAATTTTCCTGAAGGATTAAATAAAGCAATATCTGTCTATCTAAATCAGGGGTAGGGAACCTATGGCTCTAGAGCCAGATGTGGCTCTTTTGATGACTGCATCTGGCTCTCAGATTAATTTTAGCCAACATTGCTTAACACAATGAGTAATGAATAATTCCACTGGTAATCAGTGTTAAAAATAACATTCAAAATATAAAAAAATTCTCATGCATTTTTATCCATCCATCTGTTTTCTACCTCACCTGTTCAAGAAGTCAAGAATGGTAAGAAGTATTTTATTCATTATTAGTTAGCTTCAGAATAAAAATGTTATTGAAAAGAATAACAAGACGTGTTATACCCTAATGTTGGTTCTACATAAAAATGGACACATTTAGTTGTAATCAGTGTTAAAAAAATATTATGTGGCTCTCACGGAAATACATTTTAAAATATTTGGCTTCCATGGCTCTCTCAGCCCAAAAGGTTCCCGACCCCTGATCTAAATATATGCTCATTTTAAACTTTAATGCAGAGAAGCAAATCACAACTAAGTCAATTGACCAAAACTGTATTTATTAAAGTTATTAGCAGGTGGCTTTTCAAATGATGCTACATATTAGCAGTAATGCTACTATTGGTAGCAACGGTTGTGCTCCACACTTGACAAATTAAAGTTGTCTATTCGACATCTTCTTGCCTGAAGCCGAACCACCGCCAGACGATGGACCTCCTGCTGTTTTTCTTGGGAATTAATTTTTCCCTTCATTCGCACCTTCTTGCTCTCGTATTACCACTCGCACGGCTTCGCGAGCATCACAGCTAACGTTACCCAGTCTGCTACCTCTCTCCCTGTGAGGGCGTATACGTATGTGACGTATGAGGTGACAGTATGTGACGTGTAAGTATGTACGCTTGCTGTCTGTGAGAAGGAGACACAAGAAGGAGTGGGAAGAGCCTGTAGTGTGATGCCCGCAGCTAAAAGCAACTGCGTGAGAACGTATACTCGAACATCACGATATAGTCATTTTCTATATCGCACAGAGACAAACCCACGATATATGACGTCATTTGTTTATGACAGGTGACACACGGGTATGTTTGGTGCTAACCGGAAGAAGTTCATGGAGGGGGGAGTAGAGAGCGACTACACGGACGAGTCCAGCCTCTACTACGGCCAACAGTCCATGTTCCCCCCCCACCGGACCGAGAAAGACGTAAACCTATTTTTATTTTTATTTTTTAGAAACTTGGTCACTTGCTAGAGTGAACGCTTCAGGATGTCTTTGCATTTCAGATGTTGGCGTCTTCCTCGGCATCGTCACCGGGTCAGCTGTCACAGCTGGGGGCGAGTTTGTACGGTCCTCAAAGTAAGACGCCAAGGCGGGAGTGGGCCTTGTCACGCCAAATTTCTTCCCCCCTACAAAAACCTTCCCCCACATTCATGATTAATACAGACGTTTTGTTAACGCTATATTATAAAAAAAAAATAAAAAAATTTACAAACACAAGCTATGGGATGACGCATTTACTTCCGGGGTCACGTTTCCTCTTATGTCATCCCATAGCTTCCATCCATCCATCCATCTTCTTCCGCCGCTTATCCGAGGTCGGGTCGCTGGGGCAACAGCCTAAGCAGGGAAACCCAGACTTCCCTCTCCCAAGCCACTTCGTCTAGCTCTTCCCGGGGGTCGCAAGAGCTAGCTTCTGTAGCCGAGGATCGGACCGCCAAGTGCCCTGTCTTCGGCTGCCGCCCAGCTCACATTGCACCCGACCTCTATGGCCCCTGCTATGGGTGGTGAGCCCATTGGAGGGGTGACCCACGTTGCCTCTTCGGGCTGTGCCCGGCCGGGCCCCATGGGAACAGGCCCGGCCACCAGGCGCTCGCCATCGTTCCCCACCTCCGGGCCTGGCTCCAGAGGGAGGCCCCGGTGACCCGCGTCCGGGCGAGGGAAATCCGGGTCCATGTTTTTTCTTCTTCATAGAGGTCTTCAAGCTGCTCTTTGTCTGATCCCTCACCTAGAACCTTTTTGCCTTGGGAGACCCTACCAGGGGGCATAAAGCCCCCGGACAACATAGCTCCTAGGATCATTGGGACACGCAAACTCCTCTACCACGGTAAGGTGGCAGCTCAGAGAGGAGTTCCCATAGCTTGTGTTTGTAAATTGTTTTTTAAATTTGTTTATAATATAGCGTTAACAAAACGTCTGTATTAATCATGACCCCGGAAGTAAATGGGAGGGGGAAGGTTTTTGTAGGGAGAAGAAATTTGGCGTGACAGCTTCAATACATCGCCGTCTTTCCCTCACTTCCTGTCTGTCTCTGCAGGTGCGCTGGGCTTCCCCATGCGCAGCATCAACAGCAGCGCAGCACCGCCATTAAGTCGAACCGGCCTCAATCAGTCGGCCAGCCAACTGTCCGGTCACTCCAGCACAGCCAACAGCAGCATGCATACGCCCCCCTCGCCCAGCAGGTACGCCCGCTAAAGCCCCCTCAGCCGCCTGAGCTCGCCCGCTCATTTACGTCTCGCCCGCAGGGGGATTCTCCCCATGAACAGCCGCAGCGTCCTCAACCACAATCAGCAGGTAGGCGGACCCACCGGCCAGCCAATCGGGATGGGAGGGGAGCGTGGAGGCGGAGCCGGTGGGAGGAGCGCAAACATGGGGAGTCCCAGCAGGTCGTCGCCCAGCATCATCGGGATGCCCAAGCAGCAACAGTCGCGACAAGCTTTCACCATCAACAGGTAGCACTTGACACCTTTCATCTTCACCACACCTGGACGACCAGAAGACAAAACGTATGTGTGTGTGTCAGCATGTCAGGTTTTGGCGTGAGCAGAAATCCTGGCTACAACATGAACAACTCTCTAGCCAGCAACATCTTCAACGGCACAGGTAAGAACGCCTCACCTGAGTCCCGTCCCGCCCTCTCACCCGTGCCCCGCGTGTGCAGACGGCAGCGAGAACGTCACCGGGTTGGACCTGTCCGACTTCCCAGCCCTAGCGGACCGCAGTCGAAGGGACGGAGGCTCCAATCCTACGCCGCTGCTCAACCCGCTGGCCGGGCGGGCGCCGTACGGTGAGCGAGTTCTGTTAGCTTGCGCGGTGGCGACACCTCTTGACTCTGTGCGCCGCCCCTGCAGTTGGCATGGTAACAAAGCCGTCTAACGAGCAGTCGCAGGACTTCTCAATACACAACGAAGACTTCCCAGCGCTCCCTGGGCCTAACTACCAAACGAAAGACCCGAGCGTCACCAGCGAAGACAGCAAAGTGGTGCGTTGTGCTCTCTCGGTCAGTTCGTCACTTTCCGTCACCTGACTCTTTTTTTTCTCCACCAATCAGAGTCTCAGCTCATCAGGTAAGCCCACCTCCAACTCAGACGGTCCAAAGTTTCCAGGGGATAAAAGTTCTGTGACGCCAAGTAACAACAACCAGCAGAAGAAAGGCATCCAGGTGCTTCCTGACGGTGAGACGTGCGAGCACCCGGGCCACGCCCCAACATCCTCTAATTTCAATGTGTGTGTGTATTGTAGGCCGCGTGACCAACATCCCGGTCGGCATGGTAACGGACCAGTTTGGAATGATTGGCCTGCTGACGTTCATCCGGGCGGCGGAGACGGACCCAGGAATGGTGCACCTGGCGCTGGGTTCTGACCTCACCACACTGGGCCTCAACCTCAACTCCCCGGAGTACGACCTCACGTCGCCATAGCAACACCGCCAGTCGAAAGGTCGCTCACTACCTCTCTTCTCTCCTGCCAGGAATCTCTATCCCAAGTTCGCATCTCCCTGGGCGTCAGCGCCATGTCGACCGCAGGACATCGGTGAGTTTGGTGGGCCGAACGAGCCTTTGATTGATTGATTGATACTTTTATTAGTAGATCTCACAGTTCAGTATATATTCCGTACAATTGACCACTAAATGGTAACACCCGAATAAGTTTTTCAACTTGTTTAAGTCCACGTTAATCAATTCACACTTGTCTCTAACTTGTCGTTTGTCTCCGCCTCCTCGCAGACTTCCATGTGCCGTCAGAGTATTTGACCAACATCCACATTCGGGACAAGGTAGGCGCTCCAGTGCACCTGCGTGTGTAAGCTTTCCACATGCATGTTTGTGCTCTGCAGCTGGCCGCCATCAAGCTGTCCCGATACGGCGAGGATCTTCTCTTTTACCTCTACTACATGAACGGCGGAGACCTGCTGCAGCTGCTGGCGGCCGTGGAGCTGTGAGAACCCCGCCCGCTCCCAGCATGGCGTCACCGTTGGCGCGCTGACTCGATATGTGTGTCTGCAGCTTCAATCGGGACTGGCGGTACCACAAGGAGGAGCGCGTGTGGATCACCAGAGCGCCCGGGATGGAGCCCACGTTGAAGACCAATGCTTACGAGAGGGGGACGTACTACTTCTTTGACTGCCTCAACTGGAGGAAGGTCGCCAAGGTGACCAGGTGCACACGCACACACAAACACACGGCGCTTGGAACGCTAACATTCCTTCTTGCTCTCAGGAGTTTCATCTGGAATACGACAAACTAGAAGAGCGGCCTCACGTTCCCTCCACTTTTAACTACAACCCCGCCCAGCAGGCCTTCTGATTGGCTGTGGCGCAGCTGCCTGCCTGCCTGCCATAGGTGCATCGGACAGACTCCTCCCCCTTCTTCATTTCCATTTCTTTGACCTCATTGTTTCCATCGTCAGGTCATTTCGCTATTGAAAGAGGACAAAATATGTTGTCAGCTGACAGGGAGCCACCCTCTGTCATGTTTACTTCTACCCGGCAACAACGGACGCTGACACTCAAGCTTCCTCCAAAATGTCCCGACATTCCTTTAGCTGGCTTTAGGGGGCGCCAACACTCGTTTCCAAGGAAACCACCACAGACAGTCTCCAGGGACCCAGGTTGGCTACCATGACAACAGCTGGCAGCAGCCACGCCAAGGACACGCCCACAGAGCCATGTGACCTGGACTCAATATGGCAGCTAGTGTTTTCATAGCAACAAATAAATATTCTGTTAATGAAAGTAATGAGTCAACTCTCCTTCATCATCATCATCATCATCACTCAGCGCCCTGATTGGCCACCTGTGTCGTGACTGTTGTCTGGGCTTGGGTGCAGAAGAGACCCACCCGTGACGTCACTCACTCTCATTTTGACTGCGACCGAACGTTCTCAAAAAATAATGACGTCCTCACCACGAAAACAATCTTGTCGGTGTCGGGTTGAGTCACACGATTTGCTTCGCTGGGTAGCCGCCATCTGTCGCCGCCGTCTGGCTCAGAATCTCGCAGCAGTCAGGTGACGTTATCAATCAATGCATGCCCGGCCCACTCAGAGGATTAGCTCACGGGGAACAAGATGGAAATTAAAGCTCCAATATGTAACAAGCCTACCTCATCTTGCGTGTGCGTGCGTGCGAGAGGGTGGGGAGGGAAGGGGAAGCAGAGAGGACACATTTGGACTCAAGAGAGCAGCCGTGCTTTTGCTTGCCGCGCCTCTACCCCCTCCTCTTTTTCTCCTCCATGCCGGGGAGGAGAGTGTGTGTGGCGGCCATGGCAAAGGCGCGTGTGTCGTTGGAGTTCTCCGAGGCGGAGGACCGCAGCATCCGGCTGGGATTGTTCCTGATGGCGTGCGGGGTGTTGAGTCTCTTCATCCTGGGTTTCTGTTGGATCAGCCCGGCGCTCCACAGCCTCAACAGCAAGAGCGCCAATTGCACTGTGAGCTCTTTTTTTCTTATTTTCATGCAACACAAGTGATTATTCTTCTTTATCTTTCTGCAACTTAACCAAGATGCACAGTATGGATTTTCTTGTGGCTGCAGTAGTGGTTCTCAAACTTTTTTCCACTAAGTACCACTTCAGATAACACTTGGCTCTCCAAGTACCACTATAATGACCAAGATTAAAATACAGTAGCGTAGTAGGCCTAAGTATTCATTAAACGTCATTTGGACAGTAACACTGTGTTTGAATTAAAGGAAAATAAAACACTGTACTTTAATCAAGTGATTGTTTGACGTACAACTCGATGGACCCCGTCTACTATTGGTACACGTGCTAGAGTTTGAGAATCACTGAGCTACAATATAAATTCTGCTCATGTGCCCTTCCTGCTTCCTCCTGTAGGTGGTGTCAGTGTTGCGTCCGGAGGAGACATTTGCGTGCGTGTTCACCTGTGGCGCGGCCTGCAAGGGCACGTCGTCGTATCCTTGCCTGCAGGTCTTCGTCAACAACTCCGAGTCTTCTACTTTAGCTCTGTTGCACTTTGACGAGCAGCAGCTGGTTCTCAACCCCAAGGTACAGCCCACTTTTCATCAGCCATTGGGAAAAGTGTCTGCTAGTGTGACATTTAAGGCCGAGGGAGGTCAGGGGATGGAGGTGTTCGGCAGCCATGACATTGCTGTGTCGCTACTGCAACAGAGTAAATATAGAGGAAGACGGCGCGCGTCATCCATGCTGCTCGGTCGCCATAGTGACGGGCTGATGTGCAGTAAAGCGTCTTTAAATGACCAATGACATGTGCCTCAACACGCACACACACACACACACACGCGATGCTCATGTTTTCATCACAGATAAAGATGACAGCCAGTAGGCGGGGCCACTGAGTAATTGCTCCTAATCAGTAAAGTAATTTCCTTCTTAATACCTAAATTACGCACACACAGACTGAGCTCAACAGCAAACTCGATGAAGCAATTTCCGGAGAATGTTCCAATCCTGAAGCCGAACTGAAATGCGATATTAAATATAAATATTGAAAAAAGTAGCAGAGGTGGGACCAAGTCATTGTTTTGCAAGTCATAAGTCTCAAGTTTTTACCCTCAAGTCCAAAGTCAAGACTGGAAAGTCTCAAGTCAAGTCCCAAGTCCTGCATTTTTGAGTTTTGAGTCCTTTCAAGTCTCCCGTCCAAAGGCAAAACCCAGTAACTCAATTTTGGTCAAAACTGCGCTGATAATAATTTTGGAGTTCCCAGGTGATATGCTTTACATTAGTGTATGCGATATTGTAATTTGTTCCGTAAGTAAGCAAGGCAGGACCTAGCAACTACCACATGACTGCATAGATACAACAGAAAAACCTAGTATCTCAAGGGACCAATCGGAGCTTCTTTGTCAGTCGCCTTATTGTCTTTAATGAGACATTTGCACGAATTGGGGCCGACTGTCAACCTGATTATGTGATATTAAGGCACCTGGGGATATTTGGAAGATTGGCCCAGGACGTTGCAAGCACTTGCATTGTATTGTACTTGATTCTTCCCCTTGCATACTCTTTTGGGCAGATGACTGTGGAGGTCAAATTAAAAAACTGGACGCTGTACACGGCTCTTGCCCAATGTGCAAACGCAGAATGGGGCCCACCCGAGATTGTGATAAAATATCTGGAGAAAGGGCACACGTTCATGAGAGCAGATTCAATCCATGGCTCAATCGGCAAGAAAATGAAAGCTCAAGAAAACAATCTATACGTTTGATGACTTTGTAGATCTTTGTAAGACAGCATCAAGATAGATTGGTTTTCCTTTGTTTTCTCAAAATCAGCTAGAAGTGAGTTACTAGGTTTTGCCTTTGGACGGGAGAAGTCCTTTTAACGATAGACTAATATATTTGTAGCAAGTCTAGTCAAGTCAAAAGGCTCAAGTCCAAGCGAAATCACAAGTCATCGATGTTAAAGCCTAAGTCGGGTTGCGAGTCTTTTTACATTTTGTCAAGTTGAGTCTAAAGATGGGCTTCACGGTGGCAGAGGGGTTAGTGCATCTGCCTCACAATACGAAGGTCCTGCAGTCCTGGGTTCAAATCCAGGCTCGGGATCTTTCTGTGTGGAGTTTGCATGTTCTCCCCGTGAATGCGTGGGTTCCCTCCGGGTACTCCGGCTTCCTCCCACTTCCAAAGACATGCACCTGGGGATAGGTTGATTGGCAACACTAAATGGGCCCTAGTGTGTGAATGTGAGTGTGAATGTTGTCTGTCTATCTGTGTTGGCCCTGCGATGAGGTGGCGACTTGTCCAGGGTGTACCCCGCCTTCCGCCCGATTGTAGATGAGATAGGCGCCAGTGCCCCCCGCGACCCCAAAAGGGAATAAGCGGTAGAAAATGGATGGATGGATGGGAGTCTAAAGATATCAGAGCCCACACCTCTGATAAGTAGGATAGGATAGCAATACTACATATCGCTCACTAATATGTATAGATAGAAGATTAAATACAACAACAAAAAACACCAATTGCACACCACGATAAAAAAATCAAAGTAATCACAGAAGTTCATAGTAACGTCTTATAGCTGTGGGTAGAAAAGACCTGCAGTAGCACTCCTTCATGCACTGGGGATGTAACCGTCTAATGCTGAAGGAAGTACTGAGTGTGAGATACAACAGTATGGATGTCAACTTGGTCAGCATTCTTTGGTCAACCACCTCAATGCTGTTTTGTGGGCAGCCTAGGATGGCGTCAGCTCTCTTAATCACTTTATTAAAGGCCTACTGAAACCCACTACTACCGACCACGCCGTCTGATAGTTTATATATCAATGATGAAATATTAACATTGCAACACATGCCAATACGGCCGGTTTAGTTTACTAAATTACAATTTTAAGTTTCCCACAGGAGTTTCCTGTTGAAAACGTCGCGGAATGATGACGCGTGTTTGTGACGTTATTGGTTGGAGGGGACATATTAGCCCAGCACCACTTAGGCTAAAAGTCTTCTCTTTTCATCGCGCGATTACACAGTATTTTGGACATCTGTGTTGCTGAATCTTTTGCAATTTGTTCAATTAATAATGGAGACTATAAACAAGAATGCTGTTGGTGGAAAGCGGTGAATTGCAGCTGCCTTTAGCATCGAAACACAGCCGGTGTTTCTTTGTTGTGAAGCTTTAACACAGAGCGGTCAAGCGAACATGTTTCTCTACGTCAACCAGCAAGTTTTTGGATGGGAAAACTGTGATATTAAGTCGGCTCTTACCGGAGTCTTGAGTGGATTACGCGACTTTATCCTGCAGCTCAAAAAGGCAGCTGTGATCTTGGCTCCTCGGCTTCTCTCAGAGACACTGGCGTTCACCGCAGCCCTCCGACTTTCAGGTATGACTTTACAATCTCACTAAAATACTATTTACACAACAAGCAGATAAGGGATTTTCCAGAATTATCTGAGTAAATGTGTCTAATTACATCTGAAACTCTCCCACTGCCGGCGCCTTTTTTTCCTCATCCACGAATCTTTCATCCTTGCTCAAGGGGGCGGTATAGCTCGGTTGGTAGAGTCGCCGTGCCAGCAACTTGAGGGTTGCAGGTTCGATTCCCGCTTCCGCCATCCTAGTCACTGCCATTGTGTCCTTGGGCAAGACACTTTACCCACCTGCTCTCAGTGCCACCCACACTGGTTTAAATGTAACTTTGATATTGAGTTTCACTATGTAAAGTGCTTTAAGTCACTAGAGAAAAGCGCTATATAAATATAATTCACTTCAAGTTAATGGAGAAATCGTCGCTTTCTCAGTCCGAATTGCTCTTACTGCTGGTGGCTCACATTATAAATAATGTGAGGAGCCCTCACACCGGTGACATCACGCGTACATCGTCTGCTACTTCCGGTACAGGCAAGGCTTTTTTATTAGCGACCAAAAGTTGCGAACCTTATCGTCGATGTTCTCTACTAAATCCTTTCAGCAAAAATATGGCAATATCGCAAGTATGACACATAAAATGGACCTGCTATCCCCGTTTCAATAAGAAAATCTCATTTCAGTAGGCCTTTAAGTCTGTTCCAGTCTCTGACCGTGCTGCCTCTACCCCAGCAAACGACGGCATAGAACACCGCAGAAGTCACAGAGTCGTAAAAGGTCACAGCAGTGACCCGAACACCCCGAAGGAGCTCAGTCTCCTCAAGAGGTGTAGGCGACTTTGACCCTCGGTCCAGTTTACTGTTGAGATGAACTTCCAAGTATTTAAAAGAGTCCACTATTTCTATATCTGATCCCTGGATGTTCACCGGTGTGGGTGGTGGAGCTGACCGCCGGAAGTCAATCAATCACAAGCGTTTTTGTTTTACTGGTGTTCAAGTGCAGGTGATTATGTGCACACCAGTCAACAAAGCCTGAGATGACTTCTCAGTATTCCTGCTCGCTCCCCTCAGATACACATTCCACTAAGGCGGAGTCATCCGAGAACTTCTGCAGATGGGCAGAGGTTGAAGTCATGCCTGAAGTCTAAAGTATAGAGCATAGGTGTCAAACTCTGGCCCGCCGTGTAATTTCATTTGGCCCTTGAGGCAATATCAAATTAACATTAGAGCTGGCCCGCCGGTACTATACAGCGGTGCCGCTGTAACACCGCATTCACCGATTTCCAGGGAGACTCTCGAATTTCAGTGCCCCTCCCGAAAATCTCCCGGTGCAACCATTCTCCCGAATTCCACTCGGACAACACTATTGGGGGTGTGCCTTAAAGGCACTGCCTTTAGGGTCCCCTACAACCTGTCGTCAAGTCTGTTTTTCCTCCTCACAAACAGCGTGCCGGCCCAGTCACGTAATATATGTGGCTTCTACACACATGTAAGTAAATGCAAGCCCGCATACTTGATCAACAGCATACAGGTCACACTGAGGGTGGCCATATAAACAACTTTAACACTGTTACAAATATGCGCCACACTGTGAACCCACACCAAACAAGAATGACCAACACATTTTGGGAGAACTTCCGCACCGTAACACAACATAAACACAACAGAACAAAAACCCAGAACCCCTTGCAGCACTAACTCTTCCGGACCACTACAATATACACCCCCCCTCCCCGCTACCAATAAAACCCCCTAACCCACCCACCTGAGCCCCGACATTAACTGAGCAGTAAAAAGGCCTGAATTGTTGAATTATTCATTATTTTATTTTCAAATGTATTAGCCTCTGGAAAAAGTTAATGTTGATATTTACCTCAGAAGGCTGCAAATACAAAAGAGGCATTACATTTTTATTTAAATTTGATTTGATATGCCATTGATATTTTTGTATTATTATTGTTATTATTATTTGAAACTCAATTTTGCATGTCACTATAAAGTTATATAAGCCTTGCTTGTTCAATATTCAATGAAAAACTTGTTTGGGTCCCTATTGTGCCGATTGTATTGTACCATATGTCCTGGCAAGAAATCTGCGTTCAAAGGACTCCGGCTTATTAGTGATTCCTAGAGCCCAAAAAAAGTATGCGGGCTATAGAGCGTTTTCCGTTCGGGCTCCAGTACTCTGGAATGCCCTCCCGGTAACAGTTCGAGATGCTACCTCAGTAGAAGCATTTAAGTCTCACCTTAAAACTCATCTGTATACTCTAGCCTTTAAATAGACCTCCTTTTTAGACCAGTTGATCTGCCGCTTCTTTTCTTTCTCCTATGTCCCCCCCTCCCTCGTGGAGGGGGTCCGGTCCGATGACCATGGATGAAGTACTGGCTGTCCAGAGTCGAGACCCAGGATGGACCGCTCGCCTGTATCGGTTGGGGACATCTCTACGCTGCTGATCCGCCTCCGCTTGAGATGGTCTCCTGTGGACGGGACTCTCGCTGCTGTCTTGGATCCGCTTGAACTGAACTCTCGCGGCTGTGTTGGAGCCACTATGGATTGAACTTTCACAGTATCATGTTAGACCCGCTCGACATCCATTGCTTTCGGTCCCCTAGAGAGGGGGGGGTTGCCCACATCTGAGGTCCTCTCCAAGGTTTCTCATAGTCAGCATTGTCACTGGCGTCCCACTGGATGTGAATTCTCCCTGCCCACTGGGTGTGAGTTTTCCTTGCCCTTTTGTGGGTTCTTCCGAGGATGTTGTAGTCGTAATGATTTGTGCAGTCCTTTGAGACATTTGTGATTTGGGGCTATATAAATAAACATTGATTGATTGATTGATTGATATTAAAAGGTTAATTTGTTTAACCTCGGCCCCCGGCTTTGTTCAGTTTGAAATTTTGGCCCACTCTGTATTTGAGTTTGACACCCCTGGTATAGAGCGTGAAAAGGAAAGGTGAAAGCACCGTGCCTTGTGCTGTGCTGCAAACTACCACATCCGAAGAACATGTGCAGCCGGTCGATGAGGTAGTTAATGATCCATGCAGCCGGGTGATGGTTGGCTCCTGCCTCTTCCAGTTGGATGGTGTTGAAAGCACTGGAGCAGTCAAAGAACAAGACTGTCACCGCACATCCTGCGGTCTCCAGGTGGGTGAGTGGCCGATGCAGCAGGTCTGCAAACTGCAAGAGGTCCATTGCTGACACGTCTGCGCTCATAGGTGGCTGAGGTTTATCCGCTCCATGGTTTTCATGAGGTGGGAGGTCAGAGCAACAGGTCTGAATTGGTTCGGCTTCTTGCAGGCTATCCGTGGATCCTTAAAAAGTCTTAAATTCGTGTCTCTAAAATTAAGGCTTTAAAAAGTATTACATTTATTAGAAATTCCTAAAATGGCCTTAAATTCAGTACTCAATGGTCTTAGTTTTTTTTTCAGGGCACGTTTCTGAGTAAAAGTGAGTGATTTCAGCTCACTCATTTCTTCTTTGTATCTCTTCAAGAGATACAAAGAAAAAATGAGTCAGCTGAAAAAAAAAGAGGCAGAACTCGTGAATGAGAACAGCCAACTGAGGCTCATTTGAGTGTGTGTTCAGTGTTTTGTTGTTGATGTTATAATACTGTTTTGCACTATTATTGCACTATCCTTGACCAAATGTAATTTATTTTTTACCCTCACCTCGGTTATCATGTTTTTACTGGCGTTGGTGTTGGTTTGTTTGTTTTGGATGTCAAAGTTTTTGGATCTCTCCAGATTTTTGATAAGCTGTTTGGCAGACTGGTGCTTATCAGTTTCCATCCATCCATTTTCTACCGCTTATACCCTCTTGGGGTCGCGGGGGGCGCTGGCGCCTATCTCAGCTACAATCGGGCGGAAGGCGGGTTACACCCTGGACAAGTCGCCACCTCATCGCAGGGCCAATACAGATAGACAGACAACATTCACACACTAGGGCCAATTTAGTGTTGCCAATCAACCTATCCCCAGGTGCATGTCTTTGGAAGTGGGAGGAAGCCGGAGTACCCGGAGGGAACCCACGCATTCACGGGGAGAACATGCAAACTCTACACAGAAAGATCCCGAGCCTGGGATTGAACCCAAGACTGCAGGACCTTCGCATTGTGAGGCAGACGCTACAGGGTGCTAAAAGGGTGCTAAAAGCGAGCACCAATAGACTAAAAAATAGCTTTTACCCAAGAGCCATAGTAGCACTAAACAGGCACTGAGTGTCCATATGTCCATACTGTCCTCATGTGTAATGTTTAAATGTTTTTCTATTTTTTTTGGACTACAATGTGAAATAATGTTTTATGTATGTATACATAGATACATCTGTCATCTCTATCTTTTTTTTTTTATTTATTTTTTATTTATTTATTTATTTTATTTATTTTTTTAAATTTATACTACCATATTGTATATGCACCTTAGGAGGAGCTGCTCCAATTTCGTTGTTCTTTGAACCTGTTCATTGCAATAATGACAATAAAACTCTATTCTATTCTATTCTATTCTAACCCCTCTGCCACCGTGAAGCCCTGCTTATCAGTTTGTTTATTGATAAACATACAAAAAGTAAACTTGACTGATTGTCATCGAGGTTGTAGTACAGTGGGATCCCCAACCATCGCTTATATTTATAGATTTTTTATTATTTTTTTCGGTCTTAAATTTCATTCAAGGTGGCATTAAAAAGGTCTTAAATTTGACTTGCTGAAACCTGCAGATACCCTGTCTTGGGATGAGGTGTTTTAGGGTTTGGAGCCGCATAGGAGGACTTCCAGAGTGTACGGACTTTTTCCAGGCGGAGGCTCAGGTTAAAAATGTAATGAACCACAACCACTAACTGGTTCGCACAGTCCTTGAGTAGCCCGGAACTGATGTCATCTGGGTTTGTAGACATCCTGACCTTGTTTCTTCCCAACTCTCTCCTCACTTGACCCAGACTGTTGGGTGCGGTAAACTGGGTTGGTGGGTACTGGGGGGCTGACTAAGAAGGGTCTGTTAGAAAAGTGTAAACAAAACAACTGGGCAAGTGTGGAGTGGTGTGGATCCGAAAGGGTTTCAGTGGGGCCACAGTCAAACCTGTTGAAAAAAACATTGAGGTTGTTGGCCCACTCTTGATTGCCAGAAAACCTTGTAACCACTTCCACCTCCTCCATGACCTTAAATCTGTCTCAAGCTGGTCCACACTTCACGGATGTTATTTTGCTCCTGCCGTTGTTCCGTTTTTTGTTTTTTTCTTTCTTAAAGGCCTACTGAAATGAGATTTTCTTATTTAAACGGGGATAGCAGCTCCATTCTATGTGTCATACTTGATCATTTCGCGATATTGCCATATTTTTGCTGAAAGGATTTAGTAGAGAACATCGACGATAAAGTTCGCAACTTTTGGTTGCTAATAAAAAAGCCTTGCCTTCACCGGAAGTAGCAGACGATGTGCGCGTGACGTCACCGGTGTGAGGGCTCCTCAAATCTGAACATTGTTTATAATCGTAGCCTCAAGCAGCGAGAGCTATTCGGACCGAGAAAGTGATGATTTCCCCATTAATTTGAGCGAGGATGAAAGATTTGTGGATAAAATAGAGAGAAGCACAAAAAAAAAAAGAAAAAGCGACGGCTCCGTGTGGCAGCAGTGTGAGCGTTTCAGATGTAATTAGACACATTTACTGACACGATGGCGAGGCATAATGGATGCGTGTTGCTACCCCAGGGATGCAAGAGGACCAGGACAGGCAGGAATTGCAGGTAAGATGAGATTTAATACAAAACATAAAATAACACTGGTACAAAATATAAATAAAAGGCGTGCCGAACGCACGGAGAGCTAGGCTAATAATTAGCAACGAGAGCAGAGTACAGGAATAGAGGTGCAGTGGGTACGCGAAGCTAAGGCGAGACTTAGCAATAGTGATTACAAAAAGAATAACCAACGTGCGTGTTGCAAGTAGCAAACAAACCAACCAGAAGGAACTGAGGTAGCAGGCAGGACTAAATACTAAAGCAATCAATGAAAAACAGGTGTGCGTCGAAAACAAGGGGGGGTGGAACCAATGTGAAACCATGGAGACCAGATAAACAGGAAGTGCTCAAACTAAGGAACGGAAGAGTCCAAAATCACAACAATTTACTAGGATAATTCTTGAAGATCCCTTATCTTCTTATTAGATTAGATTAGATTAGATAGTACTTTATCTATTCCGTCAGGAAAATTTAAATTTTCACCACAATCCCATTCAAGATCAAACATTACAGGGAGACAGAACAGGATCGCTGACGGGTCTGCCGGCTTCCAGCGCCCCTTACAAAAAAGATGAGATACAGGTAAACAAGGGCGGGGGAGAAAAAAATAGAAGATTAAAATAAAATAAAAATAAAAATCGGTCTTAGCCTGAGCCCTGGAGAGGGGGTGCAGACTGAGGCCACGGGAAAAAAAACAACTCATAGCCATAGTACACATCCCTCTCACATGTGTGTAAGAGGGAAACATCAAACATCAAAGAACACAGAGGACATTAAAGACATTAAAGCAGAAGATACAAGCAGACACTTCTGCATACAGCTATGAATAAAAAGTAAAAGAAACATATCCACTGTGGTGGCCTCTGCGGTGTTCCACGCCATCGTCCGCTGGGGTGGAGTGAGCATGGCCAGAGACAGGAGCAGACCCAACAAAGCAACCAAGACAGCCGACTCCACTCTCGGCCAGTGTCCAGTCCGCATGGATGAGCGAGGATACGTCCAAGGTGACTGAGGTGTCCGACACCTGTTCACCGCTTATTGTTTTAATAGTGTTTTAGTGAGATTGTAAAGTCATACCTCCAAGTCGGATGGCTGCGGTGAATGCCAGCGTCTTTGATGGAAGCCACGGAGGAGTCAAGATCACAGCTGCCTTTTTTTGACAGCTGCTGCAGGAGGAGGTCCAAAAAAAGTCTGCGGGCTATAGAGCGTTTTCATTTCGGGCTCCAGTACTCTGGAATGCCCTCCCGGTAACAGTTTGAGATGCTACCTCAGTAGAAGCATTTAAGTCTCACCTTAAAACTCATTTGTATACTCTAGCCTTTAAATAGACTCCCTTTTTAGACCAGTTGATCTGCCGTTTCTTTTCTTTTTCTCCTATGTCCCACTCTCCCTTGTGGAGGGGGTCTGGTCCAATCCGGTGGCCATGTACTGCTCGCCTGTGTATCGGTTGGGGACATCTCTGCGCTGCTGATCCGCCTCCGCTTGGGATGGTTTCCTGCTGGATCCGCTGTGAATGGGACTCTCGCTTCTGTGTTGGATCCGCTTTGGACTGGACTCTCGCGACTGTGTTGGATCCATTGTGGATTGAACTTTCACAGTATCATGTTAGACCCGCTCGACATCCATTGCTTTCCTCCTCTCCAAGGTTCTCATAGTCATCATTGTCACCGACGTCCCACTGGGTGTGAGTTTTCCTTGCCCTTATGTGGGCCTACCGAGGATGTCGTAGTGGTTTGTGTTGTGGTTTGTGCAGCCCTTTGAGACACTAGTGATTTAAGGCTATATAAGTAAACATTGATTGATTGATTGATTGGCACAGTAGAAGAGTGGCCGTGCGCAACCCAAGGGTCCCTGGTTCAATCCCCACCTAGTACCGACCTCGTCACGTCCGTTGTGTCCTGAGCAAGACACTTCACCCTTGCTCCTGATGGGCCCTGGTTAGCGCCTTGCATGGCAGCTCCCTCCATCAGTGTGTGAATGTGTGTGTGAATGGGTAAATGTGGAAGTAGTGTCAAAGCGCTTTGAGTACCTTGAGGGTAGAAAAGCGCTATACAAGTACAACCCATTTAACCCATTTATTGATAATCCACTGATGTCTCCGGTAAGAGCCGACTCAATATCACAATTTTCCCATCCAAAAAACATGCTGGTTGACGTAGAGAAACATGTTCGCTTGACCGCTCTGTGTTAAAGCTACACAACAAAGAAAGAAACACCGGCTGTGTCTCGGTGCTAAAGGCAGCTGCAATCCAACAGCATTCTTCTTTGACGTCTCCATTATTAATTGAACAAATTGCAAAAGTTTCAGCAACACAGATGTCCAAAATACTGTGTAATTATGCGACGAAAAAAGACAACTTTTAGCCGTAAGTGGTGCTGGGCTAATATGTCCCCTCCAACCAATAACGTGTCATCATTCCGCGACGTTTTCAACAAGAAACTCCGCTGGAAATTTAAAATTGTAATTTAGTAAACTAAAAAGGCGGTATTGGCATGTGTTGCAATGTTAATATTTCATCATTGATATATAAACTATCAGACGGCGTGGTGGGTAGTAGTGGGTTTCAGTAGGCCTTTAAACCTCCTGATCTTATTGATTCTGCTGGATTCTTCTCCGCCTTGTTTCCTGAGGTGAAAGCCCTCTTCTTCTCGTTTAGTAGAGTTCAGCTCGGTGGCGGCCAAGGGTTTATTGTTAGGAAAACACGGGACCATCATGGAGAGCACCGTGTTTTCCACACAGAAGTTTATGTGTCCTGTGATGCACTCAGTCCAAGTTTCGATGTCCTCACCATGTGGGCTGCAGAGTACATCCCAGTCTGTGGTGTGAAAACAGTCTCTCAACTGCTCACATGCCTCCTCCGTCCACTTCATCACATTTCTCCTTTGTGGTGGCTGTTTTTTCACCACCATATGAATGTGGAAATGGTTTTAATATTGAAAAAACAAAGCTGTACTTTAACGTAGTATGAATCTAGAAATGCATAATGTATGTTGGTATAAGTGTGGATATCGAACAATTAAGTATATTAGATGGCAGAGGGGTTAGTGTGTCTGCCTCACAATACGAAGGTCCTGCAGTCCTGGGTTCAAATCCAGGCTCGGGATCTTTCTGTGTGGAGTTTGCATGTTCTCCCCGTGAATGCGTGGGTTCCCTCCGGGTACTCCGGCTTCCTCCCACTTCCAAAGACATGCACCTGGGGATAGGTTGATTGGCAACACTAAATTGGCCCTAGTGTGTGAATGTTGTCTATCTGTGTTGGCCCTGCGATGAGGTGGCGACTTGTCCAGGGTGTACCCCGCCTTCCGCACGATTGTAGCTGAGATAGGCGCCAGCGCCCCCCGCGACACCGAAAGGGAATAAGCGGTAGAAAATGGATAGATTAAAAAAAAAAATAGAACGCTAACGTGAGCATGCTAACAGAAAGATAACGACAATAACAAAATATGACTCTTATCTCAAATCTCGTCTATACCTGTAAAATAAGCTGGACATTTATGTGAACATGCTAATTAGGGGTGTGGGGAAAAAATCGATTCGAATTTGAATCGTGATTCTCACGTTGTGCGATTCTGAATCGATTCTCATTTTAGAAAAATCAATTTATTTAATTTTTTGGGATCAATCCAACAAAACAATACACAGCAATACCATAACAATGCAATCCAATTCCAAAACCAAACCTGACCCAGCAACACTCAGAACTGCAATAAAGACACAAACACGACACAGAACAAACCAAAAGTAGTCAAACAAAAATGAATATTATCAACAACAATATCAATATTAGTTATAATTTCAGCATAGCAGTGATTAAAAATCCCTCATTGACATTATCATTAGACATTTTTAAAAATAATGAAAAAGAACAACAGTGTCTCAGTGGCTTACACTTGCATCACATCTCATAAGCTTGACAACACACTGTGTCCAATGTTTTCACAAAGATAAAATAAGTCATATTTTTGGTTCGTTTAATAGTTAAAATGTTGATAAAACATTGTCCTTTACAATTATAAAAGCTTTTTACAAAAATCTACTACTCTGCTAGCATGTCAGCAGACTGGGGTAGATCCTGCTGAAATCCTATGTATTGAATGAATAGAAAAATCCTTTTAAATGGGGAAAAAAATCGTTATTGAACGAGAATTGTGTTAAATTGAAAGAAAAAAATCGATTTTGAATCGAATCGTGACCCCAAGAATCGATATTGAATCGAATCGCGGGACACCCAAAGATTCGCAGACCTAATGTTAATAGTTGATTTGCTAACATGTTAGCATCTAGTAACACAATATCGTAATTGTACTCGTGGCAAAATAACTGATAAATAAATGATAAATGGGTTGTACTTGTATAGCGCTTTTCTACCTTCAAGGTACTCAAAGCGCTTTGACACTACTTCCACATTTACCCATTCACACACTGATGGAGGGAGCTGCCATGCAAGGCGCTAACCAGCACCCATCAGGAGCAAGGGTGAAGTGTCTTGCTCAGGACACAACGGACGTGACGAGGTTGGTACTAGGTGGCGATTGAACCAGGGACCCTCGGGTTGTGCAGGGCCACTCTCCCACTGCGCCACGCCGTCCCTTAAACTACAATGTTAGCCTGCTAGCAAATATTTGACTCTTAGGTGTATACCTAATAGGGAAATAATAATACATATTTCTGTCAAGTTGCCTTTCACGGCACCCAAGGTCGCTGTACAACAAATAAAAGTAGTACATCGTTTTACAATAAGCAAAAATAATGCCAAAATTAGCATGCTAATTTTAGCAACACTAGCAAATTAGCATTAGAAAGTAAAATTCGTTACCTTAGGTCGACCTTGAGACCTCCGAATTCGAGAGATTTGTCGGGGTTAAGGGGGAAGAGTATATATATATATATATATATAAATATATATATATATAGTACAGTACACAGTTATGAAAACACAGTTCTACTAAATGTACTGTACTTGCTGCTTACTTAAAAAAAAAAACAACACTTACCTTTTACTATTTGAGTAGCTTTCGTTCTGCCATTTGAGTACTGGCGAGCGATCTCTGAATACGGGAACATATACTTCACGGATTTGTTGAAAACATCCGCAAATGAGAACAGGATGTTACCTGCAGCTATCAGCATAGCCATCTTTGTCTCGGCATATGTTACACCCTCGGGTCTCCATTTAGCAAGGTGGCCCATAGTACCGGGCGTTGCCGCCTTGTGCTTCTCTGATTGTTCAAGAGTGACTATATCCGTTTGGCCACCGTGTCCAATGTTGAAGTCTGATCTACAAAATTTGCAGGCAGCATACCCCTTCCCCTTCGAGCTGTCCTGGATGAACTGAAATTCTGGTTTTCAATCATTCTGGAACTTGCAAGCGTACTTCTTCTTCTTACTCGTCGTCGCCATGACTGTCTCTTCTTCGTTCTTCTGCTTCATGTCCTTCTTGTTGTTGTGTGTGCAGTTGTGTACTCTCCAAAAGCTGTAGATGTTAAAAGGTCTGTGAGTGAAATGCACGCCCCCAATATTGTTGTTCGGCTGGAAATCGGGAGAAATTCGGGAGAATTGTTGTCCTGGGAGATTTTCGGGAGAGGCACTGAAATTCGTGAGTCTCCCGGAAAATTCGGAAGGGTTGGCAAGTATGCCTTAGGTGTACGCCTACAAAATTAGCTAAAAGTCTTGCTTTTAAATGAAGAATAAAATATTAAATTTATAGTGTGAGTGCTTTGGGGCATTAAACATATACAAACCCTGTTTCCTTATGAGTTGTGTTAGATGTAAATATAAACAGAATACAATGATTTGCAAATTCTTTTCAACCCATATTCAGTTGAATGCACGACAAAGACAAGATATTTAATGTTCAAACTCATAAACTTTGTTTTTTTTTCCAAATAATAATTAAATTAGAATTTCATGGCTGCAACACGTGCCAAAGTAGTTGGGAAAGGGCATGTTCATCACTGTGTTACATCACATTTTCTTTTAACAACACTCAATAAAGGTTTGGGAACTGAGGAAACTAATTGTTGAAGCTTTGAAAGTGGAATTCTTTCCCATTCTTGTTTTATGTAGAGCTTCAGTTGTTCAACAGTCCGGGGTCTCCGCTGTCGTATTTTACGCTTCATAATGCGCCACACATCTTCTATTGGAGACAAGTCTGGACTGCAGGCGGGCCAGGAAAGTACCCACACTCTTTTACTACCAAGCCACGCTGTTGTAACACGTGGCTTAGCATTGTCTTGCTGAAATAAGCAGGGGCGTCCATGATAACGTCGCTTGGATGACAACATATGTTGCTCCAAAACCTGTATGGACCATTCAGCATTAATGGTGCCTTCACAGATGTGTAAGTTACCCATGCCTTGGGCACTAATACACCCCCATACCATCACAGATGCTGGCTTTTGAACTTTGCGCCATTAACAATCCCGATGGTTATTTTCCTCTTTGTTCTGGAGGACACCACGTCCACAGTTTCCAAATATAATTTGAAATGTGGACTCGTCAGACCACAGAACACTTTTCCACTTTGCATCAATCCATCTTAGATGATCTCGTTCTTTGGTGTTGTTGGTAAATGGGTTTTGCTTTGCATAGTAGAGTTTTAACTTGCACTTACAGATGTAGCGACCAACTGTAGTTGCTGACAGTGGTTTTATGAAGTGTTCCTGAGCCCATGTGGTGATATCTTTTACACACTGACGTCAGTTTTTGATGCAGTACCGCCTGAGGGATCAAAGGTCCGTAATATCATCGCTTACGTGCAGTGATTTCTCTAGATTCTCTGAACCTTTTGATGATTTTACGGACTGTAGATGGTAAAATCCCTAAATTCCTTGCAATAGCTCGTTGAGAAATGTTGTTCTAAAACTGTTCGACAATTTGCTTACAAATTGGTGACCCTCGCCCCATCCTTGTTTGTGAATTACTTAGCATTTCATGGAAGTGGCTTTTATACCCAATCATGGCACCCACCTGTTCCCAATCAGCCTGCACACCTGTGGGATGTTCCAAATAAGTGTTTGATGAGCATTTGTCAACTTTATCAGTATTTATTGCCACCTTTCCCAACTTCTTTATCACGTGTTGCTGGCATCAAATTCTAAAGTTAATGATTATTGGCAAAAAAAAAAATGTTTATCAGTATGAACGTCAAATATGTTGTCTTTGTAGCATATTCAACTGAATATGGGTTGAAAATAATTTGAAAAATCCTTGTATTCCGTTTATATTTTACATCTAACACAATTCCCCAACTCATATGTTAACGGGGTTTGTACATGCAAGTAAATTGCGACCTAAACGTAGAAGAAAGTGTAAGTTGTGGTTTGTCCAGTGTTCCTACGTCCCGCCGTGTGAACGTGACAACCGGAAGAACCTCGAGAGCGTCCTCCGGTGGGAGGAGTACTTCAACCGGCAGCTGGCGGGTCAGAGCTTCACCTGCTTTTTCAACCAGCACAGGAGGTGAGTGTGCACGTCGCACCGTGGCGGCCGCAGGAAGCTCCTTTACCGCTGTCTTCGCAGGCCCGACGACGTCCTGTGGCGGCGCTCGCAAGACGCCGTCGTGCTGCTGCACTGCTTCCTGTGGCCCGCGGCGTCGCTGTTCCTGGGCGCGCTCATCGTGCTGCTGACGGTGTGCGCGCGCACCCTCGCCGTGCGCGCCGAGGCGCTCCAGAACAGGAAGTCCTCCTACCGCTCGTGCAGGGAAGCGGCGAGGGCGCGCTGCTTTGGCGAGAACGCGGACACGAACTTCGACCCCGAGCTGCTGTTGTCGTCCAGTCCGCTGTTCTCCGTGCGGCGCCGCGAGCGAGAACATTGAGGGGAGGATTTTTTTCCACCCGCCGGACCTCAAAGACGTAGTGTCACGTGATCTTTTTCCTCACTTCCTGTTCTTAAGGGTTGTCCATTTTGGACGCCGACATGTAGCGCTTCGAAGTTTGAATGTTTCAACTCAGGTCCTGTTTGTCGGTCTGTGGCTCCGCCCTCTTTCTGTACCATGTGACCCTGGTAGCCGCTTGCAGTGCCTAATACACCTTTGAATAAAAGTCTTTATCAGGCTCGGGGTCTTTCTGTGTGGAGTTTGCATGTTCTCCCCGTGAATGCGTGGGTTCCCTCCGGGTACTCCGGCTTCCTCCCACTTCCAAAGACATGCACCTGGGGATAGGTTGATTGGCAACACTAAATTGGCCCTAGTGTGTGAATGTGAGTGTGAATGTTGTCTGTCTATCTGTGTTGGCCCTGTGATGAGGTGGCGACTTGTTCAGGGTGTACCCCGCCTTCCGCCCGATTGTAGCTGAGATAGGCGCCAGCGCCCCCCGCAACCCCGAAAGGGAATAAGCGGTAGAAAATGGATGGATGGATAAATCAGTCGTCTAAGCGGGAGTGAGGGGGCGGGGCTTAGATTGGATGTTTTGCAAGTGCACACACACAAAGGTAATTATTGGACGTCAATAATCCATCCATCCATCCATCCATCCATCATCTTCCGCTTATCCGAGGTTGGGTCGCGGGGGCAACAGCCTAAGCAGGGAAGCCCAGACTTCCCTATCTCCAGCCACTTCGTCTAGCTCTTCCCGGGGGATCCCGAGGCGTTCCCAGGCCAGCCGGGAGACATAGTCTTCCCAACGTGTCCTGGGTCTTCCCCGTGGCCTACTACCAGCTGGACGTGCCCTAAACACCTCCCTAGGGAAGCGTTCGGGTGGCATCCTGACCAGATGCCCGAACCACCTCATCTGGCTCCTCTCGATGTGGAGGAGCAGCGGCTTTACTTTGAGTTCCTCCCGGATGGCAGAGCTTCTCACCCTATCTCTAAGGGAGAGCCCCGCCACACGGCGGAGGAAACTAATTTCGGCCGCTTGTACTCGTGATCTTATCCTTTCGGTCATGACCCAAAGCTCATGACCATAGGTGAGGATGAAAACGTAGATCGACCGGTAAATTGAGAGCTTTGCCTTCCGGCTCAGCTCCTTCTTCACCACAACGGATCGGTACAACGTCCGCATTACTGAAGACGCCGCACCGATCCGCCTGTCGATCTCACGATCCACTCTTCCCCCACTCGTGAACAAGACTCCTAGGTACTTGAACTCCTCCACTTGGGGCAGGGTCTCCTCCCCAACCCGGAGATGGCACTCCACCCTTTTCCGGGCGAGAACCATGGACTCGGACTTGGAGGTACTGATTCTCATTCCGGTTGCTTCACACTCGGCTGCGAACCGATCCAGTGGGAGCTGAAGATCCCAGCCAGATGAAGCCATCAGGACTACATCATCTGCAAAAAGCAGAGACCTAATCCCGTGGCCACCAATAATGAGGTGGACGTCAATAATGAGGTACATTTTTACTAAAATAGTGAAAAGTTTACATTTGCAGCGAGGCTTATGGAAGCCTCCGGAGTAGAGATGCGGGCGGTTGACATGACCAAAAAATAGATTTTAATTAGATTCGGGCGGGTGGCGGTTGAACCATCCGGAAATATTTGATGGTTCTGAGATCGATATCCTTTACCATTCAAAGAGCCATTTAAGACCCGTGTCATAAAGCGAGGAAGTCAATAGGAGACGCTATTATTCTCTTGAATGACTGCCGGCAGTCACCCAGATAAGTATTAGGGCGTGATAAGA
Source organism: Nerophis ophidion (assembly GCF_033978795.1). Lineage (NCBI taxonomy): Eukaryota > Metazoa > Chordata > Actinopteri > Syngnathiformes > Syngnathidae > Nerophis > Nerophis ophidion. The sequence continues at coordinate 62,580,581 of NC_084620.1, forward strand.
AGCCATTGATCTTGTTGCCTTCTACAACATGTACGATCTGCTTGTCAGTCCAGCATCATGTTGTGTGTGGTTTCCGCGGCAACACGCACACGACTGCAAGGCATACTGGGTGACACGGTACACTAATGGTTGTGATATAAACAATTTTAACACTCTTAGTAATATGCGCCACGCTGTGAAGCCACACCAATTAAGAACGGCAAACACATTTCGGGAGAACATCCTCACAGTAACACAACATAAACGCAACACAACAAATACCCAGAATCCTTTGTATTCATGACACTTCCTGAGCATTTTATACATCCCGCTAGCAGCAAACCCCCCTCCCCTCCCATGCGTCGGTAATGTGGGTGGGGGTGTAAAATATATTCAGGAAGTGTCACGGATACAAAGGATTGTGGGTATTTGTTGTGTTACGTTTATGTTGTGTTACTGTGAGGATGTTCTCCCGAAATGTGTTTGTCAATCTTGTATTGTGTGGCTTCACAGCGTGGCGCATATTAGTAAGTGTTAAAGTTGTTTATATCACAACCATCAGTGTACTCTGTATCACCCAGTATGCCTTTCAATCTCGTATGTGTGATTGCGGAAGCTGAACCCAACATGATGCCGGATCAACAATCGGCTCGTACATGTTGTAGAAGGTGTCAAAGGCAATGGCTTCACAGCACGCCCATATTCTTGTCATCAGGATGAACGCTATAGGATAATCACGAGAACATTTGCGGCTCCAATTGTCTTCATTACTCTGTGAAACAGGTTTAAATAGCTCTGTGAGCGGGCGGTTGGCGGCCTGATAAAATGTTGATTTTGGGTGGACGGCGGGTGGATGACGACTTTGGTGATGCGGTTGCGGATGATAACTGCCTATCCGCGCATCTCTACTCCGGAGAGTATCTACATCGCTTCACTTTGTCCACATTCTGTTTTGTTACATCCTTGGAGAAACATTTTTGTCCTCAAAATTCCACACACAATACCACGTAATGACAATGTGAAAACATGTTTTCTTTTTTTAGGAAATTCCCATTATCCTAAGTTTTCACAGCCTTTAAAAAAACAACAACAACTTAGATTTATATCGCGCTTTTCGAAACACTCAAAGCGCTCATAGAGAAGTAGGACTCAACATTTATTCACACCTGGTGGTGGTAAGCTACATCAGTAGCCACATCTGCCCTGGGGTAGACTGACGGAAGCGTGGCAGCCAGTTTGCGCCTACGGCCCCTCCGACCACCACCTTTCATTCATTCATCATTTATTCACCAGTGTGAGCGGCACCGGGGGCAAAGGGTGAAGTGTCCTGCCCAAGGACACAACGGCAGCGATTTTTTGGATGTCAATAGGCGGGATATCCAAAAAAAAAATCGCTGCCAAACGTGAGCTCAGGTGCATCACCTGATCATCCTTGGGATGTTCCTACAGCTTAATTGGAGTCCACCTGTGGTAAATTCAGTTGGTAGAACATGATTTGGAATGGCACACACCTGTCTGTAAGGTCCCACACTTGACTTCAACCAAGAATGAAGTCGAAGGAATTGTCTGCAGACCTCCGAGTCAGGATTGTCTCGAGGCAAAAATCTGGGGAAGTGAAGTGAATTGTGAAGTGAATTATATTTATATAGTGCTTTTTCTCTAGTGACTCAAAGCGCTTTACATAGTGAAGCCCAATATCTAAGTTACATTCAAACCAGTGTGGGTGGCACTGGGAGCAGGTGGGTAAAGTGTCTTGCCCAAGGACACAATGGCAGTGACTAGGATGGCGGAAGCGGGAATCAAACCTGCAACCCTCAAGTTGCTGGCACGGCCACTCTACCAACCGAGCTAAACCGCCCCAAGGAAGGATACAGAAAAATATCTACCTCTTTCAAGGTCCTAAAGAGCACAGTGGCCTCAATCATTCTTAAAGGGGAACATTATCACAATTTCTGAAGGGTTAAAACCAATAAAAATCAGTTCCCAGTGGCTTATTTTATTTTCTGATTTTTTTATCAAAATTTTACCCATCACGCAATATCACGAAAAACGGCTTCAAAGTGCCTGATTTACACCATCGGTATATCCACCCGTCCATTATCCTGTGACGTCACAGAAACAAGGACAGAAAGGTATAGCGATAGTAGCTCGGATTCAGACTCGGATTTCAGCGGCGTAAGCGATTCAACAGATTACGCATGTATTGAAACGGATGGTTGGAGTGTGGCGGCAGATAGCGAAAACGAAATTGAATTAGAAACTGAAGCTATTGAGCCATATCACTTTGAACCGTATACAAGCGAAACCGACAGACAGCGACACGGGAGGACGCATTTAGTGATCGCCTTCTAACCAACGATTGGTATGTGTTTGTTTGGCATTAAATGTGGGTGGAGGGAAAGGCTGGATGCAGCGTGTGAGGGAGAGGGAGCAGAAATACAAAAACGAATCAGCCGCAAAAAAATAAAAGCCATATTACATACAGATAGTGTGTCATGAGATATAAATTGAATTAAGAGGACTTAAAGGAAACTAAATGAGCTCAAATAAAGCTACAAATTAGGTATAATGTTGCAATATGTACATACAGCTAGCCTAAATAGCATGTTAGCATCGATTAGCTTGCAGTCATACCGTGACCAAATATGTCTGATTAGCACTCCACATAAGTCAATAACATCAACAAAACTCACCTTTGTGATTTCGTTGACTTTATCGTTGGAAAGGCATCTGCTTTGAGTGTCGCAGGATATCCGCGCATTCTTGCCATCTCTGTCGTTGGTAAAGTGTGCGTAACAAACGAGGGACTTTTGCATCTTTTGACCACTGTTGCAACTTGAATCCGTCCCTGATCGTGTTGTTACAACCTCCGACAACACACCGACGAGGCATGATGTCTCCAAAGTACGGGAAAACAGTCGAAAAAACGGAAAATAACAGAGCTGATTTGACTACCAGGCTATCAATTGAAAGGCGTTTAAAACGCCATATTCACCCTTTTAGAGTTCGGAAATCGGTTAAAAAAACATACAGTCTTTTTTTCTGCAACATCAAGGTATATATTGACGCTTACATAGGTCTGGTGATAATGTTCCTCTTTAAATGGAAACAGTTTGGAACCACCGGGAGTCTTCCGAGAGCCGGCCAGCCGTCTAAACTGAGCAACCGGGGGAGAAGGGCCATAGTCAGAAAGGTGACCAAGAAACCGATGGTCACTATCACTCTTACGTGGAGAGAGGAGAACTTACAGAGGACAACCATCTTAGACTTAGACACATTTTAATGATCCAGAAGGGAAATTATTCCACAAAATATGTTAGAGTGGATGGAAGCCATTCCTTTGTAGAGTTTCCCAGAATGCACCTAAAAGGTTTCGGTGAGAAAATTGCGGTAAGATGTCGGCTTTTACCGTAGACATGAGAGGAGCTTGCGTCGTTCCTCGTGCACCTGTCAAAGAGGCAGCTGCGGACTCTCTTGCTTCCTCCGACCGGCCGCCCCCGAATGTGGGATGCTTCCACCGTGGAGGAGGGGGAAAAAAAGCTCAGTCCGGCCCTAACGGCGGCCTTCGCTTCGCCTTGTCGAGAAACGTGGCTTCCCTCAGAGACACTGGCGGTCACCACACCCCTTCGACTTTCAGGTATGACTGTATAATCTCACTAAAACACTAGTAACACAATAAGCAGATAAGGGATTTTCCAGAATTATCCTAGTAAATGTGTCTAATAACATCTGAATCGCTCCAACTGCCCTTGTCTTTTTTGTTTTTGTTTGTTTCTAGTCCTTCACTCTCACTATCCTCATCCACGAATCTTTCATCCTCGCTCAAATTAATAGGAAAATCGTCGCTTTCTCGGTCCGAATCGCTCTCGCTGCTGGTGGCCATGATTGTAAACAATGTGAGGATGTGAGGAGCCCTAGAACCCGTGACATCACGCGCACATCGTCTGCTACTTCCGGTAAAGGCAGGGCTTTTTCATTAGCGAACAAAAGTTGTGAACTTTATCGCCGATTTTCTCTACTAAATCCTTTCAGCAAAAATATGGCAATATAGCGAAATGATCAAGTATGACACATAGAATGGACCTGCTATCCCCGTTTAAATAAGAAAATTTCATTTCAGTTGGCCTTTAATGGAGCTTGAGAGCTGCTGCAAAGAGGAATGGGCAAAACTACCTAAAGATAGATGTGCCAAGCTTGTGGCATTGTATTCAAAAAGACTTGAGCTGTAATTTTTGCCAAAGGCGCATCAACAAAGTATTGAAGAAATGCTGTGAATACTTATGTATTTATGATTTCTTAGTTTTAATACATTTGGTAAATTAAAACAATATATATTTTACATTGTCATAATGGGGTATTGTGTGTCTGGATTAAATTTGTGTCCAAATTATTTCATTCCAATTTGAATTAAGGCTGTACCACAACAAAATGTGGAAAAAGTGAAGTGATGTGAATACTTTCTGGACGCACTATATATATTTACATAAAGTAACGTTATTAAATAGTGTGAAATATATAAAAATAATGTCTTTTTATGTCAGTGCCAAAATTTTCGTTGTAAAAACCACACTCAGCCTGCGTGTGGCCTCTCTTTGTAAGTGTGTCTACTCATTTTGTGCCGATACAGGGGGGCAAAAAAGTATTTAGTCAGCCACCGATTGTGCAAGTTCTCCCACTTAAAATGATGACAGAGGTCTGTAATTTTCATCATAGGTACACTTCAACTGTGAGAGACAGAATGTGAAAAAAAAAATCCAGGAATTCACATTGTAGGAATTTTAAAGAATTTATTTGTAAATTATGGTGGAAAATAAGTATTTGGTCAACCATTCAAAGCTCACACTGATGGAAGGAGGTTTTGGCTCAAAATCTCACGATACATGGCCCCATTCATTCTTTCCTTAACACAGATCAATCATCCTGTCTCCTTAGCAGAAAAACAGCCACAAAGCATGATGTTTCCACCTCCATGCTTCACAGTAGGTATAGTGTTCTTGGGATGCAACTCAGTATTCTTCTTCCTTCAAACATGACGAGTTGAGTTTATACCAAAATGGATACATGGATGATACAGCAGAGGATTGGGAGAATGTCATGTGGTCAGTTGAAACCAAAATAGAACTTTTTGATATAAACTAAACTTGGAAGAATAAGAATACTGAGTTGCATCCCAAGAACACCAAACCTACTGTGAAGCATGGGGGTGGAAACATCATGCTTTGGGGCTGTTTTTCTGCTAATCATCCTGTCTCCTTAGCAGAAAAACAGCCCCAAAGCATGATGTTTCCACCCCCATGCTTCACAGTAGATATGGTGTTCTTGGGATGCAACTCAGTATTCTTCTTCCTCCAAACACGACGAGTTGAGTTTATACCAAAAAGTTCTATTTTGGTTTCATCTGACCACATGACATTCTCCCAATCCTCTGCTGTATCATCCATGTATCCATTTTGGTATAAACTCAACTCGTCGTGTTTGGAGGAAGAAGAATACTGAGTTGCATCCCAAGAACACCATACCTACTGTGAAGCATGGGGGTGGAAACATCATGCTTTGGGGCTGTTTTTTCTGCTAAGGGGACATGACGATTGATCCGTGTTAAGGAAAGAATAAATGGGGCCATGTATCGTGAGATTTTGAGCCAAAACCTCCTTCCACCAGCGAGAGCTTTGAATGGTTGACCAAATACTTATTTTCCACCATAATTTACAAATAAATTCTTTAAAATTCCTACAATGTGAATTCCTGGAGGTTTTTTTTCACATTCTGTCTCTCACAGTTGAAGTGTACCTATGATGAAAATTACAGACCTCTGTCAACATTTTAAGTGGGAGAACTTGCACAATTGGTGGCTGACTAAATACTTTTTTGCCCTCCCTCTTTCTCTACGCGTGAGTAAAAAGACGGCAAGGGCAAACACAGTCGGTGTGAGCTTAAACTGAGCCCGCGTGCACAGACAGTCCAGAGTGGTTTCTATGCGTGAGGATTTTGGCACTTTTTTGACGCCATACACTTTCCTTTCTTGCAATGATAGCTATCTCTACATCCGCTCTTCATCTCGCCAGCTGGTGCATGCTTAGCGCCCCCGTGTGGACCAGTTCTGAAAGACAATCAAGAGGAGATCACATTGTCATGGTTGTCACGGTGATGGCAGGACATGCCGGGGTTGTTCTCACCGCGGCACAAGTCCGGGTTGAAGTTCTCGTAGAGCGGACTCTCCTGTTGGCTGCGATGCTTGCGGGCTCTGAGGACGTCGCGGACGCACTGATGCAGGAAGGCGTACTGACTCTGTCACAGGAAGCAAACACAATGAGGACACGTCCACGCCCACGCTGCTAATAAGTCTTCTTGGGAGGCTCACCTCGGTCTGGACCATGTGCTGGCGGTGGAGGCGTAGGTCGAACACGCAACCGTACATGTCCACGCATCCTTTGGTGTCCAGCTGCTGCAGGACGCGGTCTAACGCGATGAAGGTCCCGGTGCGTCCAATGCCGGCACTAAAACACACACATGGCGTCCGTGCTCAGAGCGGACGGGGTCAAACGTGCGCTGAGAAGTCCGGCGCCAACCTGCAGTGGACGACGCTCGGCCCCGCTCTAGCCGAACGGTCCATGAAGTCCCGGACGGTCCTGACGAACTGGACCAGGGAGTGCGTGCTGTCTGGGACGCCGTGGTCTGGCCACACGGTGAAATGGAAGTGACGCAGCAGCCGAGGGATACCGCCGCTCCTCTCCTGGGGGCGGAGTCATAAGCGTTAAAGGCCTACTGAAACCCACTACTACCGACCACGCAGTCTGATAGTTTATATATTAATGATGAAATATTAACTTTGCAACACATGCCAAGACGGCCTTTTTAGTTTACTAAATTGCAATTTTAAATTTCCCGCGGAGTTTCTTGTTGAAAATGTCGCGGAATGATGACGCGTATGATGAGGTTGTGCGCGTGACGTCTCGGGTTGGAGGGGAGACATTAGCGCAGCGGCTAAAAGTCGTCTCTTTTCATCGCATAATTACACAGTATTCTGGACTTCTGTGTTGCTGAATCTTTTGCAATTTGTTCAATTAATAATGGAGAAGTCAAAGTAGAAAGATGGAGTTGGGAAGCTTTTAGCCTTTAGCCACACAAACATAGCCGGTGTTTCCTTGTTTAAAATTCCCGGAGGAGAAGCTTTACTATGGATCAGAGCGGTCAAGCGAACATGGTTGCCGGCTACATGACAACCGGCAGTTTTTGGTGAGAAAATTGTGGTAAAAAGTCGCCTCTTACCGGAGATCTGCGGAGCTTGCGCCGTCCATGCAGGTGCCGTGACGTCCCTTAGAAACTGGTGTCAACACACCCGTGGACACACCCCTCCGACCATCAGGTACTATTTAACTCACTAAAACGCTAGCAACACAATAGAAAGATAAGGGATTTCCCAGTATTGTCTTAGTAAATGTGTCTAAAACATCTGAATCGCTCCCAATGCAATCGCCTTTTTTTTTTTTTTTTTTTTTTTCTAGTCCTTCACCATCAATATCCTCAGCCACAAATCTTTCATCATCGCTCAAATTAATGGGGAAATTGTTGTTTTCTCGGTCCGATTAGCTCTTGCTGCTGGAGGCTCCCATAATAAACAATGTGAGGACGTGACGTCATCGTCTGCTACTTCCGGTAAAGGCAAGGCTTTTTTACCAGCGACCAAAAGTTGCGAACTTTATCGTCGATGTTCTCTACTAAATCCTTTCAGCAAAAATATGGCAATATCGCGAAATGATCAAGTATGACACATAGAATGGAGCTGCTATCCCCGTTTGGATAAGAAAATCTCATTTCAGTAGGCCAGGGGTCGGGAACCTTTTTGGCCGAGAGAGCCATGGAAGCCAAATATTTTAAAATGTATTTCTGTGAGAGTCATATAATATTTTTAACACTGAATACAATTAAATGCGTGCATTTTTAAGTAAGACCAACATTTTTAGAGAATAATAAGTCTCTTATTCTTTTTAATAACGTTGTTATTGGGGCGGTACATCTCGGACGGTACAGTGGCCGTGCCAGCAACATGAGGGTTCCAGGTTCAATCCCCGCTTCCGCCATCCTAGCCACTGCCGTTGTGTCCTTGGGCAAGACACTTTACCCACCTGCTCCCAGTGCCGTCCACACTAGTTTAAATGTAACTTAGATATTGGGTTTCACAATGTAAAGCACTTTGAGTCACTAGAGAAAAAAAACACTATATAAATATAATTCACTTATTCTAAAGCTAACCAATAATAAATATAATACTTCTCACCATTAATGCGACTTCTTGAACAGGTGCGATAGAAAATACATGGTTGGATTAAAAAGCATGAGAATGTCTTATATTTTGAACGTTATTTTTAACACTGTGATTATCAGCGGAATTATTCATTAGTTATCATGTTAAGCAATACCAGCTAAGATTTATCTGAGAGCCAGATACACACACACACACACACGCACACACACACACACACACACACACACACACACATACACACATACACACATACACACATACACACATACACACGAAGCGAGCGTGACCAGTCACCGAGGTGATCCTGAACTCGCGGACGGTCCACTCGGGAAGAATTGACTCAGACGTCATCTGGACCACCAGCTCGCCGTAGTAGAGCGCCTCCTTGTGGGCGGGCCAGTACTGCTCACACTTGACCTGCAGACAAGAGGCGGCGTCACTTGGCTGCATTGGCGTACAGGGCGGACGTGGACGAGACGTACCCGCCCCTTTTCCACGCACTGCGTCACCATGACGACAGCGTGGACGCCATGTTCCCACACCATCCTCCAGAAGTCGTCCTTGGTTCCAGGCAGCGGGCCCTGCGTGGCGATGTATTCACGACGGAAGTTGTGACCCTAAGGGGGCGGAGTTACAGAGAGTGAGGAAGAGGCGGGGCCTGCATCGCTGGCAGGCACGTACGGGAACGTAGCTGGCGTTGATGTAGTCGGAACACGGGTCGTCGTCGAGACACGACAGCTTCACTCGGGTGGAATCGTCTGGAGGGACACAAAGACAGATGTGCTGACTTAATGGGCACAGCCAGCCAGCGAGGACTTACAGAAGTCAACTGACATGGCAGGATGTTGTTGTAGCGGTTCTTTGCACGGTTCTCGGGCAGACGCGACACGTCCACGGTCTGGTTCCGACCCACATCCTTCAAGTCCTGGCGAGAACAAAGGTCACTCTCCTCCAGAGCCACGGCCAATGGCCGCCTACGCCCACTCTTACCTCAAACTCCTCGGACAGCAGGAAGCTGGCGTCGGCGCAGAGTTTGACCACGTGAGACTCGAAGTGACACGCCTTGACGGGACTGAACGCACACGCACGTCAGCTTGATGGAAGTTGGAAGAAAGTTCTGACTGGACTCACCTGGCGACCCGACGAGTGCTGCCATGGACAAACACACATTAGTCACATGTCTTACACACACACACACACACACACACACTCTTGTATTTGTTACCTTCTTGAGACCTCCAAAAAACATAACATAAACATACTATGCAAATATAAAAATGGTGAGCTTTTAGTTAGTTTTTAATTTTTGTGTGTTTGTATTTTGTTTTTAATTTTCATTCTTTACTTCAAGTTATTACAGTGAGTCTCTATATACATTTTTTTTTTAACTTAATTTTGGCTAAAGAGGGCACATTTGAAATTCTTAAACACACTTACTATTACATATGTTGACCAGAGGGGGAGCACTTTTAAAACTGACACTCAGTCAATTTGAAAAATCCCATTGTGGAGGGGGGCGTGGCCTGCGGGCCTGCAGCGGAAAGGGGTGTGCCAAGACCTGCCTCGAAGTCAGCGACAGGTGTGCAGATGGCCCAGGTGGGCCTTGTTGTGTAATCACCTGTCGCTTATCAGTTGGCGGTCCCGTCTTGTCCCCCTGTAACGTATGTCTGCTCTTAGTGGGACTGTGCCAAAAATGTAATTTCAGTTCTTATGTGTCTTGTACATGTTAAGAATGGACAAAATAAAGCTGCTGTCTGTCTCTGTATAAACATCAACCGCGAGGAGAGACGGGGTTGGAGCTGGAGCAAGAGCGCGAGCAAGAGAGACAAACAGAAAATTGCTGGAAAGCAACCTGAGGACATTAGTGCAAAATAAAACTGTATTGTAACCCTGAAACGGGCTTACAGTACAGTATAGCTCAGTTGGTAGAGCGGCCGTGCCAGCAACTTGAGGGTTACAGGTTCGATCCCTGCTTCCGCCATCCTAGTCACTTCCGTTGTGTCCTTGGGCAAGACACTTTACCCACCTGCTCCCAGTGCCACCCACACTGGTTTAAATGTAACTTAGATATTAGGTTTCACTATGTAAAGCGCTTTGAGTCACTAGAGAAAAAGCACTATATAAATGTAATTCACTTCACTTCAATTCACTTCTCATGTCAGTGCTTGGTGGTCTGGCTTGGTTGGGCGCCAAATTGTGGAGGTTTCCCCCTAATGGGTTCTTCGGACCATCAAGCACCGACATGAGAGCCCGTTTCAGGGTCACAATACAGTTTTATTTTGCACTAATGTCCTCAGGTTGCTTTCCAGGAATTGTCTGTTTGTCTCTCCTGCTCTTGCTCGCGCTCTTGCTCCAGCTCCAACCCTGTCTCTCCTCCCGGTTACTGCTCATACAGAGCGACAGGTGATAAGACAACAAGGCCCACCTGGGCCATCTACTCACCTTTCACTGACTTCGAGGGCGGCCCTAGCACACTCCCATTCCGCTGCAGGCCCGCAGGCCACACCCCCCTCCACACCCATCTTTTTGGGACCACCCTCATTTTGATAGATTTCACCACCAGGGGTGCAAATGAGACATTCTATATTAGATGCAATGGTTTTTTTCCATATTGGGACCATGATTTCAGTCCTAACTTGTTTACCGGTCCCCATGTGGATGGTACTTTTCTTTGTTGATGTCTCAAGAACGGTAGAAACACAAGAACACACACAAACACACACACACACTAACCTCCTGACTGCGACGTACATCCCTGCATGAGGCAGCTCCTTCCACATACTCATCCTCATCACAGGGCTTTCCTGCACCGCCCTAATAAAGGAACCAAGTCAGAACCAGAACCATTTAGAACCCGGTCTAAATCATACGTACACTTTATGAAGTCTGTGTCTGTAAAGGAGCAGCGAGACCACGGCCACCATCAGGCCAAGTAAGAACACGCTGGCACTCAGACCCTCCACCACGCCCCCTAGTGGCTCTAAGAGAAGCCCTGCACATTAGTGAACAGCTGTGTGTGTTTGTGTGCGTGCAAGTGTGTGTGTGTTCGTCACCTGCTTGTGTCCTGAGGGGCGTCGACAGATAGGTGTCGCTAAAGAGCGGCTGAGGGAACTCTTTGTCGGTTTCATCAAACAGTCGAGTGTACGCCCGCACGCTCAGCCTACACACACACACAAACACACACTATAGTTGTGGTGTGTACTGAGGAGAAGGTGCACTTCCCGTTGGCTACCGGTAAGAAGTTCTGGCTTTCAGCGGTCCGTCACAGAATTGCCCGTAGCTGTCACTCAAGAAGGAGTCGTCATGGTAACGATCGCAGGTCCCGCCCAGGCGGTCTCCTCCTGCCCCCAGGTTGACCTCAACTACCTGAGCAACGAGATCAGCTCATTTCGATTTTATTGTGAAAAACCCTTTTTCTTTTTACTCTAAAGTGGCGAGGCGTCACCTGGCCGCCTGAGGCGTCGGCATCTTGCGGACATCGGTTGAGGAAATAGGCGGTCTGGTAGGCCCGGACAGAAGCGTTGTTGATGTAGTGTCGGTAGGAGGGCAGAGGGTGGCGCTGCTCCGGCAGCAAGACATCACCAGCTGTTATTTTTGGACAGTAGTTTCAGCTTTAACGAGGCAGGAAGTGAAAAGGACAATCAGCAAAATAAAAGCACAGCACCGTCAGACTCGGCCGCGATGACTGCGAAATATCGCACGGCGCCGTTGGCATCGCTAAACCAGGAACAGTTGAAGCGAAACAAGATGGAGGACGTCGTCACCTTCGCCGTCATCTCGCTCACGGTCAGGCTGGAGGGCGGGGCCGGTGGACCTGTAAGCGAAGCCACTGGATGAACAACCTGTCAATCATACAGTGGGGCAAAAAAAGTATTTAGTCAGCCACCGATTGTGCAAGTTCTCCCACTTAAAATGATGACAGAGGTCTGTAATTTTCATCATAGGTACACTTTAACTGTGAGAGACAGAATGTGAAAGAAAATCCAGGAATTCACATTGTAGGAATTTTAAAGAATTTATTTGTAAATTATGGTGGAAAATAAGTATTTGGTCAACCATTCAAAGCTCTCGCTGATGGAAGGAGGTTTTGACTCAAAATCTCACGATACATGGCCCCATTTATTCTTTCCTTAACACGGATCAATCGTCCTGTCCCCTTAGTAGAAAAACAGCCCCAAAGCATGATGTTTCCACCCCCCCCCCCCCCCCCCCCATGCTTCACAGTAGGTATGGTGTTCTTGGGATGCAACTCAGTATTCTTCTTCCTCCAAACACAACGAGTTGAGTTTATACCAAAATGGATACATGGATGATACAGCAGAGGATTGGGAGAATGTCATGTGGTCAGATGAAACCAAAATAGAACTTTTTGGTATAAACTCAACTCGTCGTGTTTGGAGGAAGAAGAATACTGAGTTGCATCCCAAGAACACCACACCTACTGTGAAGCATGTGGGTGGAAACATCATGCTTTGGGGCTGTTTTTCTACTAAGGGGACAGGATGATCGATCCGTGTTAAGGAAAGAATGAATGGGGCCATGTATCGTGAGATTTTGAGCCAAACCCTCCTTCCATCAGTGAGAGCTTTGAATGGTTGACCAAATACTTATTTTCCACCATAATTTACAAATAAATTCTTTAAAATTCCTACAATGTGAATTCCTGGATTTTTTTTTTCACATTCTGTCTCTCATAGTTGAAGTGTACCTATGATGAAAATTACAGACCTCTGTCATCATTTTAAGTGGGAGAACATGCACAATCGGCGGCTGACTAAATACTTTTTTGCCCCACTGTAAATGCTGCGTGCTGACTCACGGTCTATCATCGTGACGGCCGTCTGCGTCACCGGCAGACTTGTCTTCCCAGAGGATGACACCCGGACCGTCACGGAGTACCTCCGGAAGGCGTCCAGGTGGTCCAGCGTGACCGTGGTGAGTCCACTCGACAGCCGCAGCGTCGCCATCAGCTGTTTGTCGTCATGGCGACGACATTCCACCTCGTACGAGTCAAAGTCGGAGATAGGAGGAGACCAGGAGCACGACACAGATGATGACGACGTGGGGACACAGTGGACGGACCTGAGGGGGGCCGGACCTGGGAGGCGGAGTTTGGCATACAAGTAGGCAAAATAAACACACACCTATCTTGTAAAAAAATGTTAATAAAAAATTTAAATAGTAGATGTAAAGTAAGTAAGTAAAGTCATCAACATGTCAAAGCTCCACCCACTCATTGTAACGCCTCTTTGAATTGGTTGGCTCCTGACGCTGGGCCCGCCCATCGCCTCTCCCCCGCTGACCGTTGCTACTGTGAAGTTGTACTGTCGGCCCGGAAACATCCCGCCTATGAGGCAGCTGGTCAGCTGGTTTCCGGTGATTGACAAGCGGTCGAGGGGAGTCCAGGCCACAGTAAAGTTGTTGTAGTCTCCAGAGGCGGGGCCAACCCACGACAGCTCCAGTGTGTCATTGGATGGGCCTTGTTTGACGGACAGGTGAATGGGCGGTTCTGGAGCTATAAGGAAAGGTTGAAAGTGGGTAGTCTGGAGGCAGGTGTTTGTTTTTTTTCATCATCTTACTTGTGCGTCCGAACGTTGAGGCCACGTTGCTCAGCTCGCCACTATGAGTGATGACCTCAACACGGTACAGCCCACCAGGGGTCAGCCCTGTAAACATGTGACTCCTATGCTCCGCCCCCAGCAGCTGAGCTCCCAAGGTAGCTCCGTAGTGGTTGTACACGATCACCTGAAAGCATCGCGGACGCTCTCGTATCGATAGGACGAGGAACTTGAAGCCCCGCCCACAACCTGGCTCACCTGGTAGCTGCTCCGCCCCCCTACCCCGTGCTGCCAGCTCGCCGTCAGTTTGTCCGTCTGTCCAAAACTTTCCAGCTGCAGCCGCTCAACAGGGGACGGAACTATTGGCGAAAAAACGAGTTCAGGACGATGACGCAGGAAAGATCAAAGCACAGTGGATGATGACATCGTCACTGACCCGTCCTGGTGAGCACGGACGACTCGCTGCTCATGTCTCGACTACGGCTGATCACCTGCAGGCGGTGAAGTCGTCCTGCTTCGAGGCCTGTGAAGACGCGCTCGTCCACGCCTGGATGGACCTTGTCTACACCTACCAGCTTACCTGCCGGCTGCAACACAACCACACTCGATTAACCACACTTATTCAGCAACGCCTGTTTCATTAAACTAATTAAATAATACTGTTTAATTAAACTAATTAAATAATACCCGTTTAACCATACTAATTAAACCACACCTGTTTAACCAAAAATAAATAAATGGTACACATTTAGCCACTCTAATTAAACCACACCCGTTTAACCACACTAACTAAATCACACCCATTTAGCCACATAATTAAACCATACCCGTTTAACCACACTAATTAAACCACACCCATTTACCACATAGTTAAATCATACCCGTTCAACCACACAAATTAAACCACACCCGTTTAACCACACTAATTAAACCACAACCTTTTAATTACTTTAACCACACCTTTTTAACATTACTTATTTAACCACACCTATTTATCAACACTTGTTTAAAACCCTCCATTAAACCACACCAATTAAATCACACCCATGTAACCACACCAATTTAACCAAGTTACGACACTCTTTAGACCACATCCTTTTAACCACACCCTTTTAATCACATAATTAAACCAAACCCGTTTAACCACACTAATTAAACTACACCCTTTCAATTAATGTAACCACACCTTTTTAACTGTACTTGTTTAACCACACCTATTTAACAACACTTGTTTAAACCCACCCGTTAAACCACACCAATTAAATCACACCCATTTAACCACACCAATTTAACCATGTTACCACACTCTCTAGACCATACCCGTTTAACCACACTAATTAAACCACACCCGTTTAACCACACTAATTAAACCACACCCTTTTAATTAATTTAACCACACCTTTTTAACTGTACTTGTTTAACCACACCTATTTAACAACACTTGTTTAAAACCCTCTGTTAAACCACACCCATGTAACCACACCAATTTAACCATGTTACCACACTCTTTAGACCACATCTGTTTAATCACAACCTTTATATTACATAATTAAACCAAACCCGTTTGACCACACTAATTAAACCACAACCTTTTAATTAATTTAACCACACCTTTTTAACATTACTTATTTAACACACCTATTTATCAACACTTGTTTAAAACCCTCCGTTAAACCACACCCATGTAACCACACCAATTCAACCAAGTTACGACACTCTTTAGACCACATCCATTTAACCACACCCTTTCAATCACATAATTAAACCAAACCCATTTAACCACACTAATTAAACCACACCCATTTAATTAATTTAACCACACTTTTTTAACTGTACTTGTTTAACCACACCTATTTAACAACACTTGTTTAAACCCACCCGTTAAACCACACCAATTAAATCACACCCATTTAACCACACTAATTTAACCATGTTACCACACTCTTTAGACCAGTGGTCCCCAACCTTTTTGTATCCGTGGACCGGTCAACGCTTAATAATTTGTCCCGCGGCCCGGTGGGGGGTCCTTTTTTTTTTTTTCTTGTCATTAAAAAGGGACGTTTTTGTCATGAAAAAGGGAGGTTTTTGTGGTTGGTGCACTAATTGTAAACGTATATTGTGTTTTTTATGTTGATTTAATAAAAACATTTTATTTTTTTATTTTTTTTTTAATAAAAATGAATAAAAAAATATTCTGCGGCCCGGTACCAATCGGGCCATGGCCCGGTGGTTGGAGACCACTGCTTTAGACCACACCCGTTTAACCACACTAATTAAACCACACCCTATTGATTAATTTGACCACACCTTTTTAACTGTACTTGTTTAACCACACCTATTTAACAACACTTGTTTAAACCCACCCATTAAACCACACCAACTAGATCACACCCATTTAACCACACCAATTCAACCATGTCACGACACTCTTTAGACAATACCCGTTTAACCACATTAAATTAAACCTCACCCCTTTAACCACACCAATCAAATACCAGTATAAAGGCCTACTGAAACCCACTACTACCGACCACGCAGTCTGATAGTTTATATACCATCCATCCATCCATTTTCTACCGCTTATTCCCTTTCGGGGTCGCGGGGGGCGCTGGCGCCTATCTCAGCTACAATCGGGCGGAAGGCAGGGTACACCCTGAAATATTAACATTGCAACACATGCCAATACAGCCTTTTTAGTTTACTAAATTGCAATTTTAAATTTCCCGCGAAGTGTCCTGTTGAAAACGTTGCGGTATGAGGACGCGTATGATGACGCGTGCGTTTGACGTCTCGGGTTGTAGCGGACATTTTTTTCCAGCCCGATCCAAGGTATAAGTAGTCTGCTTTAATCGCAAAATTATACAGTATTCTGGACATCTGTGTTGCTGAATCTTTTGCAATTTGTTCACTTAATAATGGAGAAGTCAAAGTAGAAAGATGGAGGTGGGAAGCTTTAGCCTTTAGCAACACAAACACAGCCGGTGTTTCCTTGTTTAAAATTCCTGAAGGTGAAGCTTTACTATGGAAAAGAGCGGTCAAGCGAACATGGTTCCCGACCACATGTCAACCGGCAGGTTTCGGTGAGAAAATTGTGGTAATAAGTCGGCTCTTACCGTAGACATGAGCGGAGCTTGCGTCGTTCGTCGTGCACCTGTCAAAGAGGCAGCTGCGGACTCTCTTGCCTCCTCCGACCGGCCGCCCCCCTACGTGGGATGTTTCCACCGTGGAGGAGGGGATAAAAAAGCTCAGCCCGGTCCCAACGGCTGCCTTTGCTTCACCTTGTCGAGAAACGAGGCTTTCCTCAGCGACACTGGCGGTCACCACACCAGTGGCCACACCCCTACGACTTTCAGGTACCATATAATCTCACTAAAACACTAGTAACACAATAAGCAGATAAGGGATTTTACAGAATTATCCTAGTAAATGCGTCTAATAACATCTGGATCGCTCCCACTGTCCTCGCCTTTTTTTTTTCTAGTCCTTCACTGTCACTATCCTTATCCATGAATCTTTCATCCTCGCTCAAATTAATAGGGAAATCGTCGCTTTCTCGGTCCGAATCGCTGTAGCTGCTGGTGGCTATGATTGTAAACAATGTGAGGACGTGAGGAGCTCTACAACCCGTGATGTCACGCGCACATCGTCTGCAAGGCTTTTTTATTAGCGACCAAAAGTCGATGTTCTCTACTAAGTTCTTTCAGCAAAAATATGGCAATTTCGCGAAATGATCAAGTATGACACATAGAATGGAGTTCAAGTACCTAGGAGTCTTGTTCACGAGTGAGGGAAGAGTGGATTGTGAGATCGACAGGCGGATCGGTGCGGCGTCTTCAGTAATGCGGACGTTGTACCGATCCGTTGTGGTGAAGAAGGAGCTGAGCCGGAAGGCAAAGCTCTCAATTTACCGGTCGATCTACGTTCCCATCCTCACTTATGGTAATGAGCTTTGGGTCATGACTGAAAGGATAAGATCACGGGTACAAGCGGCCGAAATGAGTTTCCTCCGCCGTGTGGTGGGGCTCTCCCTTAGAGATAGGGTGAGAAGCTCTGCCATCCGGGAGGAACTCAAAGTAAAGCCGCTGCTCCTTCACATCGAGAGGAGCCAGATGAGGTGGTTCGGGCATCTGGTCAGGATGCCACCCGAACGCCTCCCTGCCTGGGAACGCCTCGGGATCCCCCAGGAAGAGCTAGACGAAGTGGCTGGGGAAAGGGAAGTCTGGGTTTTCCTGCTTAGGTTGTTGCCCCCGCGACCCGACCTCGGATAAGCGGAAGAAGATGGATGGATGGATGGACACATAGAATGGACCTGCTATCCCCGTTTGAATAAGAAAATCTCATTTCAGTAGGCCTTTAACTACAGTTAATAAACCACACCCATTTAACCACACTAAATAAATAACAACTCTTGAGCCATACTAAATAATCCACACCCGTTCAACCATAAATTGCCTCTATTGTGTGGCGAGGCTGATAAAGCTCCACGTACCTGATAATGCTCTTTCGCACTCTCTTTAGCTTCCTGTTTGTCATCGGATGCCTGCTCCTCCACGGCAAAGAGAGACAGATCATAGATGTCCACATGACCAATGGAGGGGCACCAGGAGAAAGCCAGCGAGGACGTGTTGGCGGTGGCGGTCAGGTTGGTGACGGCGGCGGGCCCTGTGGTTTAAGGCAGGTTGAGCTCTCATGTAAAGAACTAAAGGTCAAGTGTCACTCACGTGTTTGACCCTCCGCTTTGACTTCCAATGACTCCACACTGCCGCTCAGCGTCGCCAGTCTGACGCGGTACCACTTCCCTGGCGTCAGACCCGCCAGGCGCTCGCTGCGGCTCTCAGCCGGGAGTGTTCGATTGACCTGAACGATGCCGGCGTCATCGCTCACCAGCATCGCAAAGCCGTCGTACACGCCCACCGGCCCCTCCCACGTGACGGTGAGGCTGTGGGTCGTGTGGGCGTTGTCGGCCTGCAGAGCGCTGATTCTGGCCGGGGCTGCGGAAGAGTTAAATATGATTGGCGTGGGACGTAACTCAATCGGTGGTTCTGAAGCTAACCTGTGCGACCAGACGCTGTGTTGCTATTGGTCAGCTTCCCGCTTCGTGATTGAATAGTAAAATTGTAGGCCTGGCCTGGGATCAGATCCAGAAAGTCCAAAGAAGCCACGTGTTTGGGCACAAGTCGGGTTTCCATGACAGGCCCATCCTGGAGACAGGGAGTGACAGCAGGAACCGGGAAGTCTGACGTTTGACTAGTCTGGGGCGCACGACTCACAGAAGCAGAAAGCGTGGCGACGTACATGTCCATGTCTCCGTTTGCCGGCGTCCACGTGACCACCAGCCCCCCGCCAGAGTCCTTTGGGTTTCGACGTGGCGCCAAGTGCAGATTTGTCACGGCGGCAGGAACTAGACAGGAAACCAGAACCCCAGGTCACCAATGTGCGGACGAGGACTACAAACACTGCGCACGCTACCTGTCCGAGCCTCCATGAACTGGGCTCTTTGGTTCGGTCCGCTGAATGACGACACCACAATCTTGTAGCGTCGCCCCGGGGTCAAAGAGGACAGGCGGTGACCTCGAACATGGCTGGCCAACGTGACCGCAGGAAGAACACGCGTGTCATTGAAGAGTAGCGTGACCTGCACACACGAGACATAGCTGAGTTAGGCTAGGCCAAGCTAAGCAAGGATATGACTGAGCAGATGCAATGAACCCAAGTCCACCGTGACCCCTGCGTGCCTCATAGTGGTCCACATCTCCTGGGGCGGGGCTCCAGTTGACGGTGAGGTCACATGATCCTACGTTGCTTAGCGACAGATTGGCCACAGCAGATGGAACTGAGAGAAATGACCAAAAATTGTGAAGAACTTGTCAAGAATTTGAGACAACCTGCTGGGACTCACGTGTGCGCCCATCTGTCGACACACTGCTGACGTGAGCGCCGCTCCACGTTTCCACGGTTACGGTGTAAAGCCTGCCTGGCGTCAGAGACAAGAAGACGCACTCACTGCGGCTGGGCGCCACACTCTGGTTCTGCAGAACGCTGTGGTTGTAGGAGATGAGAACCACGTAGTTGTCCAAGTCTCCGGCTGCGTGTCGCCAGTACACCTAACACGGGAAGTGACATTACAGCTAATGCTAACTCACTATATTGTTTGCTCTATTTAGGAGGTAACACACCTTGAGGAAGTCTTCTCTTGCCGAGTGTACGGCGGTAGGATTCTGCACGGTGGCAGGTTCTGTTACGCAGAAAGATAACAAGACCCAAATGTTTCTCCGAGTCAACCGTAGCAGTGAAACGGAACAGGATGGAGCCAAGCTTTCGTACGTGTGCGTGCTTGGACTTGGGTGGCGTTCTCCAGGCTGCCGCTCCTCGTCACTATGACGACCGTGTATAGTCGCCCGGGCACCAGCGAGCTGAAGGAGCACTCGGGCAGCGAGGAGCGCGACACGGCGAGCGTGTGGACGTTCCGACTGCCGTCCTGAAGCCGGACCAGGTAACTGTCGACAGCGCCCACCGCGGGACTCCAGGACACATGCAGGGTGTCCGGCCTGCCCGCGTTGACCACCGTTACCTCGGCAACAGATGCAGGGGCTGGAAGTAAAGTGATTACGACTTAAAGGGGAACATTATCACCAGACCTATGTAAGCGTCAATATATACCTTGATGTTGCAGAAAAAAGACCATATATTTTTTTAACCGATTTCCGAACTCTAAATGGGTGAATTTTGGCGAATTAAACGCCTTTCTATTATTCACACTCGGAGCGATGACGTCAATCCGCCATTTTCTCAAACACACTACAAACACCGAGTCAAATCAGCTCTGTTACTTTCCGTTTTTTCGACTGTTTTCTGTACCTTGGAAACATCATGCCTCGTCGGTGTATTGTCGGAGGGTGTGACAACACGATCAGGGACGGATTCAAGTTGTCTTACGTGGAGTGTGCATCGATTAGCACGGCATGCTAATTGATGTTAACATGGTATTTAGGCTAGCTGTATGTACATTTGTAGCTATATTTGCATCCAACCTTTCCCTCCACCCACATTTAATGCCAAACAAACACTTACCAATCGACGGATTTAAGTTGCTCCAGTGTCACAAGATGCGAAAGTCCTGATTGTTTGGTCTGCACATTTTACCGGCGATGCTAAGGCAGACACGGCACAGAGATGTATGGATATCCTACCGATGCATTTCCAACGATACAGTCAACGAAATCACAAAGGTGAGTTTTGTTGATGTTATTGACTTACGTGCTAATCAGACATATTTGGTCACGGCATGACTGCCAGCTAATCAATGCTAACATGCTATTTAGGCTAGCTGTATGTACATTTGTAGCTATATTTGCATCCGGCGTTTCCCTCCATCCACATTTAATGCCAAACAAACACTTACCAATCGACGGATTTAAGTTGCTCCAGTGTCACAAGATGCGAAAGTCCCGATTGTTTGGTCTGCACATTTTACCGGCGATGCTAAGGCAGACATGGCACAGAGATGTATGGATATCCTACCGATGCATTTCCAACGATAAAGTCAACGAAATCACAAAGGTGAGTTTTGTTGATGTTATTGACTTATGTGCTAATCAGACATATTTGGTCACGGCATGACTGCCAGCTAATCGATGCTAACATGCTATTTAGGCTAGCTGTATGTACATTTGTAGCTATATTTGCATCCAGCGTTTCCCTCCACCCACATTTAATGCCAAACAAACACTTACTAATCGACAGATTTAAGTTGCTCCTGCACATTTTACCGGCGATGCTAAGGCAGACATGGCACAGAGATGTATGGATATCCTGCGACACTCAATCGTTGGTTGGAAGGCGATCGCCGAATAGCGTCAATAGCTTTCGGTCAATAGCTTCAGTTTCTTTTTCAATTTTGTTTTCGCTATTTGCCTCCATACTCCAACCATCCATTTCAATAAGAGCGTAATTTGTTGAATCGCTTAAGCCGCTGAAATCCGAGTCTGAATCCGAGCTAATGTCGCTATATCTTGCTGTGCTATCCGCCTGGATAGCATGTATATCACTCGATGACACAGGAAAATAGACGGTGGCTTCACAGATAGCAAAAATCAGGCACTTTAAAGCCTTTTTTCGGGATATTCCATAATGGGTAAAATTTTGAAAAAAACTTTGAAAAATAAAATAAGCCACTGGGAACTGATTTTTATTGGTTTCAACCCTTCTGAAATTGTGATAATGTTCCCCTTTAACATGCCTGACCTGAGAGCAAAATTCTGCACTCACCTGTTCTTGCCTCCAAGCTTGTGGCTTTGGACTCCACACCCCCACTGACGGTGACGGCCTGCAGCGTGTAAAGGGCGCCTGGCGTTAAACCCGCCATCAGGAAGGAGGCGGAGCTAGCGGGAAGACTGTGGTTGTGAACCACTATGCTGTGGAAGATCACAGGGCAACAATGACATGTTTGCTACGCTAAACTAAGCTTAGCTAAGCTAACACACCCATCCTTGAGAAGCACGACTGTGTAGAAGTCCAGGTCTCCACGCGGTTTTTCCCATGACGCCTGCAGGCTGTCAACGCCGACGCTGCGTAGCGTGATGACACTCAACGCCATGGGAACTGTGGACAACACACTCCCGGTCAGGAAGGTGCGCTTTCACAGTTGCAAAGAGAAGAAGAAAAAATGAACAACCTGTTCGCCCCTCCACAGACACTGACGTGCTGAGCATCGCGCTCCTGGTCGTCACGGTGATGGTGTAGCGCCTCCCGGGGGTGAGGACGTTGAAAGTACACTCTCTCATGTTAGGCTCCACCTCCCTGGTATCCATGGCGATGTCACCTACAGGGCCACACGTCTGTCAGTCAAGATGTGCTTGTGACAGCGCTCAGTGGGTGTGGCTACCGTGGCGAAGAGTCAGCAAGTAGCTGTCACGTGACCCAGAAGGGGCGTGGTTCCACATGGCGCTGAGGGAGGTTTCGTCTGCGTGTCGGATGTGGAGGTTGCACGCCGGCGCCGGAGCTGTCCACATGTCCACAGACTGGTGTCAGTTTTCACGCCTAGTTTGGTGCAAAACAAATGCTCCTCTCACCCGTCGCGCCGTCGCAGCTGCTCTCGGCTGCCATGCCGCCGCTCTCTACCCTCAGCGTTGCTCTGTAAGTCCATCCAGAAAGTAGCCCCGCCCCGACAAAGGTGAAGTTGACAGCTTCCTTGTTCACAGCAGTGCTAACTAATTGCTGGGAGCCATTGTACAGGAAGAGCCAGTAGCTGTCCCAGTGACCAGCAGGGGGCGACCAGGTCAGCAGGAGACCCCCGATGGAGGTGGGGCTCAGGGCGATGAGAGATGCCGGCGCTGGGGCTGCATGCCACACAAGGACAAGGTTATTAAATTAGATTTTCTTATTTAAACGGGGATAGCAGGTCCATTCTATGTGTCATACTTGATCATTTCGCGATATTGCCATATTTTTGCTGAAAGGATTTAGTAGAGAACATCCACGATAAAGTTCGCAACTTTCGGTGTTAAGAGAAAAGCCCTGCCTCTACCGGAAGTCGTAGACGATGACGTCGCAAGTGTGGGGGCTCCTCACATATTCACATTGTTTATAATGGAGGAGCCTCCAACAAAAAGTGTTATTCGGACCGAGAAAACGACAATTTCCCCATTAATTTGAGCGAGGACGAAAGATTTGTGTTTGAGGATATTGATAGCGACGGACTAGAAAAAAATAAAAAAGTAAAAAAAAACAAAAACACATTTAGTAGGATAATTCTGGGAAATCCCTTATCTTTCTATTGTGTTGCTAGTGTTTTAGTGAGTTCAATAGTACCTGATAGTCGGAAGGGTGTGTCCACGGGTGTTTTGACGCCAATGTCTCGGGGAGTCGACGGCAGCTATGGACGGCACAAGCTCAGCTTTTCTCCAGTAAGAACTGACTTTTTAACCACAATTTTCTCACCGAAACCTGCTGGTTGACATTCCGTCGTGTTTCATGTTCGCTTGACCGCGCTCTGATCCATAGTAAAGTTTCACCTCCAGGAGTTTTAAACAAGGAATCACCGTGTGTTTGTGTGGCTAAAGGCTAAAGCTTCCCAACTCCATCCTGCTACTTTGACTTCTCCAATATTAATTGAACAAATTGCAAAAGATTCAGCAACACAGATCTCCAAAATACTGTGTAATTATGCCGTTAAAGCAGACGACTTTTAGCTGTGTGTGTGTGCAGCGCTCATACTTCCTAAAAACCTGCGACGTCTTGCGTACACGTCATCATTACACGATGTTTTCAAGACAAAACTCCCGGGAAATTTAAAATTGCAATTTAGTAAACTAAACCGGCCGTATTGGCATGTGTTGTAATGTTAATATTTCATCATTGATATATAAACTATCAGACTGCGTGGTCGGTAGTAGTGGGTTTCAGTAGGCCTTTAAAGGCCTACTAAATGATGAAATCTTAACATTGCAACACATGCCAAAACGGCCAGTTTAGTTTACTAAATTGCAATTTTAAATTTCCTGCGGAGTTTCTTGTTGAAAACGTCGCGGAATGATGACGCGTATGATGATGCGTGTTTGGGACGTTATTGGTTGGAGCGGACATTTTATGGCTAAAAGTAGTCTCTTTTCATCGCATAATTACACAGTATTTTGAGCATCTGTGTTGCTGAATCTTTTGCAATTTGTTCAATTAATAACGGAGACTATAAAGAGGAATGATGTTGGTGGAAAGCGGTGGATTGCAGCTGCTTTTAGCGCCGAAACACAGCCGGTGTTTCTTTGTTTGTTGTGAAGCTTTAACACAGAGCGGTCAAGCAAACATGTTTTTCTACGTCAACCAGCAAGTTTTTGGATGGGAAAATTGTGATAATAAGTCGGTTCTTACCGGAGACTTGAGTGTATTATACAACCTCCTCCTGTGGCTGTCAAAAAGGCAGCTGTGATCTTGGCTCCTCCATTGGCTTCTCTGAGAGACACTGCCGTTCACTGCAGCCCTCTGACTGTCAGGTATGACTTTATAATCTCACTAAAACACTATTAACACAATAGGCAAATAAGGGATTATCCAGAATTATCCTAGTAAATGTGTCTAATAACATCTGAATCGCTCCCAATGCCGTCCCCTCCTTTTTTTTTTTTTGTGCTTCACTCTAACTTTCCTCATCCATGAATCTTTCATCCTCGCTCAAATTAATAGGGAACTCATCGCTTTCTCGGTCCGAATTGCACTTACTGCTGGTGGCTATGATTATAAACAATGTGAGGATGTGAGGAGCCCTACAACCCGTGACGTCAAGCGCACATCGTCTGCTACTTCCGGTACAGGCAAGACTTTTTTATTAGCGACAAAAAGTTGCAAACTTTATCGTCGATGTTCTCTACTAAATCCTTTCGTCAAAAATATGGCAATATCGCGAAATTATCAAGTATGACACATAGAATGGACCTGCTATGCCCGTTTGGATAAGAAAATCTAATTTCAGTAGACCTTTAAGCTGGTGGGAAAGAAGACAAGAAGTCGATCCTATCACACCTGTTCGTGCGCGGACCTCTGATTGGTTGAGCAGCTCGCCGCTACGAGAGGTCACCGTAACCTGATAGGCCGAGCCAGGGGTCAGCTGATCAATGACGGACCCCGTAGCGTCAGGAGGAAGACTCGTCTTATGCTCGCTCGTGTTGTTGGACCTCAGGGAGACAACCAGAGCGTCCACATCGCCTTCGGGCCGTTTCCATGACAACCATAACGAGGTGCTGTTGCTGTCAGCTGAGAGGTTGCCCACGGCAGACGGGACTAGAGACAAAACATTAGGGACGTTACACTTCAAATCATCCGACCACCTTTACTGCTTCCTCCCTTCCGACCTGTCTGGGCCTCGATGGTCGTGCCGTTCTGCAGCCCGCCTGCCTCCGTCGCCATGGTAACGTTGTAGCGTCTCCCCGGAATCAGGCCGACGAGCATGTGTCGCGTGGCCGTGCTTTCCAAGAGCAGACGGGCTAGGAGGAGGGGTCACAAAGTCACGCAAGCTTTTTGCTCATTGCCCAGAGTGCAGAATGTGTGACGTCACATACCGGAATCCTCTAGGCGGTCGGCATGTTCCCTCAACAGCAGCCAGAAACGCTGTGTCCTGCCCGGGCCCGCCTGCCAGGAGAGTCCCAGGCTGTCACAGGACCTGGAGGTCACACACAAACCAGCTGGCGCTGAAGGATCTGAAATGCACACATACACACAATAAACAACTTGCAATCACATATACTGTATACACACACAGAATGTATACATTTTTCTTAGTTTATTTCAAACATGACATACCCACAACATTATACATCAGGCAATTTCATCATTTCACAATACATCATGTCCGAAAAGGAGTAGGAAGAAGCAAAGATTATTTAATCCTACCCCTTTCCCACGTCAGAGCGCCCACAAATATATACATTCATTCACTGACCTTCTTTACAGCAAAATATCAAAATGGCAAAATGACATCCGTGAATGAGTAACAACAGTTTTGTAATATGTACTTAATTAATTCAGTCATTATTAACATACTGAGATGAAAAATATCTTATTTTCAATAAGTTTGAAAGTGTTTCTCATAATTATTCTTCTTTGTACTTTGTAAGCACTATTAATTTGAACATCCTCTTAAACTGGATCATATCAGTACAATGTTTAACTTCTTTACTTAATCCATTCCATAATTTAATTCCACATACTGATATGCTAAAGGTTTTAAGTGTTGTACGTGCATACACATGTTTTAAATTAGATTTTCCTCTAAGGTTATATTTCTCCTCTTTAGTTGAGAAGAATTGTTGTACATTCTTTGGTAGCAGGTTATAATTTGCTTTGTACATCAATTTAGCTGTTTGCAATTTTACCAAATCACCGAACTTTAATATTTTTTAATCAATAAATAAAGGGTTTGTATGTTCTCTACATCCAACATTATGTATTATTCTAATTGATCTTTTTTGTAACACAGTTAACGAATGTAGCGCACATTTGTAGTTGTTTCCCCATATTTCTGCACAATAACTCAGATGTGGTAATACTAGCGAGCAGTAGAGAATATAAAGTGATTTTTGGCACTGAATGTATTTTGCTTTATTCATCATTGAAATCTTTTTTGCAACCTTATGTTGTATGTTTTGTATATGATACCTGCTGGTATCTGGCAAGGACAAGTCACAGGTGGAACAAATCCTCAGTGCTGAACTCCTTAATATTTGCACCTGGCTCGCCGACAACAAGCTATCCATACACTTAGGTAAAACTGAATCCATCCTATTGGATCCCATATCAACCTTAAGAAAGTCAATGACTTCACTATAAAAGTGGGTGGCATAGTTATCATTAGGAAAGATGAGATCAACTACCTAGGTTCCATTCTAGAGGCTAATCTTTCCTGTGCTAAAATGGCAACCAAAGAACGAGATTCCTCTACAGAATCTCCTCTCTGGTCAACAAAAGCACCTTGAAGATTCTAGCGGGAACTCTCATTCAACCCTTTTTCCATTACGCTTGCACCTCCTGGTACCCCAACACCTCCAAAACCCGACTCCAAACATCCCAGAATAAGCTAGTTCGGTTACTTTTAGACCTCCACCCCAGATCACACCTCACTCCTCCCCACTTCTCTAAAGTGGGCTGGCTCAGGGTGGACAGAGTCAAACAACTTGCACTGAGCCTAGTCTATAAAATCCGATACACCTCCCTGATACCGAAGTACATGTCAAACTACTTCCTTAACGTAAATGACCGCCATAACCACAACACCAGGGGGAGCTCCACAAACCACGTTAAACCCAGATTCCGATCTAACAAAGGTCTTAACTCATTCTCTTTCTATGCCACATCAATGTGGAATCCACTCCCAACAGGTGTAAAAGTAAGTGCATCTCTATATTCCTTCAAAACCGCCCTAAAACAACACCTCCAGGCAACTTCAACACTTTACTAATACCCTCCTCCATTCACATCCCATCTCCCCGGATTTTAAACAACCTAATGTAAATAATCAAATGTACTTCTAAGGTATATTCTTGTTCTTATGCTATGTGAACTCACTATGTTCTCTGCTGGCTGTACATATCCTACTAAGTAAGAGCTACACTGTTTCAATGTCCATTTCTCTTTTGATGCAATTGTTGATGACTGAAGTACTGATATCAACCAAAGCTCCTAATCCCAACCCCGGGATTGTAAATAATGTAAATAATTCAATGTATATACTATGATGATTAACCTGTGTGATGACTGTATTATGCTGATAGTATACATTTGTACCATGAATTGATTAACGTGGACCCCGACTTAAACAAGTTGAAAAACTTATTCGGGTGTTACCATTTAGTGATCGATTGTACGGAATATGTACTGTACTGTGCAATCTACTGATAAAAGTATCAATCAATCAATCAAAAGATTTCCAGTTCATTTTATCATCTATTGGGGCGTATTTTATCATCTTGGGGCGGCATAGCTCGGTTGGTAGAGTGGCCGTGTCAGCAACTTGAGGGTTGCAGGTTCGATTCCCGCTTGTGCCATCCTAGTTACTGCCGTTGTGTCCTTGGGCAAGACACTTTACCCACCTGCTCCCAGTGCCACCCACACTGGTTTAAATGTAATTTAGATAATGGGTTTCACTATGTAAAAGCGCTTTGAGTCACTAGAGAAAAGCGCTATATAAATATAATTCACTTCACTTCATCTATTAATACTCTCCCAAATCTGGTTTCTTTTACGATTTTAATATCTACTCCGTCTATTTGTATTCGTGTCTGATGCTTTTTTCTACTGTTACCAAATAGCATTTGGTAACAGTAGAAAGTAGTAGGTCTTAATATTGTTCTCTGCTGCCCCTAGTGTTCAAAGTGGGACACTGGCGGCGCTACGACATTTTTGAAGATCACACAACTTGAGAAAAAGTTCCAACATTTATATAACAATGTTTACTTTGGGCGTAACGGTGTAAAAGTCGGAGTCCTTACAGGATGGTGAAAGCACGCACACGCACGCACACACACACACACACACACACACACACACACACACCATAGAACAATGGAGGGCAGGAAATGAAGCTCAGCCCTGCATGGAAACACAACAACTTCTGTTCTGGAGACCCTCCAACACTCCACACACACACGCACACACACACCCCCACACACACACTATCCCCGCCAGTCTGCCGCTGTACACTTCCTGCCGCCAATCAGAGTTCGGTGGCGAGAGGAAGCTTCATTAGCGAGGAGAAGTGCGACTTGGAGGTCACAACATGTGTGACTTGGGGCGGTATAGCTCGTGCCAGCAACTTGAGGGTTGGAGGTTCGATCCCAGCTTGCACCATCCTAGTCACTGCCGTTGTGTCCTTGGGCAAGACACTTTACCCACCTGCTCCCAGTGCCACCCACACTGGTTTAAATGTAACTTAGATATTGGGTTTCACAATGTAAAGCCCTTTGAGTCACTTGAGAAAAGCGCTATATAAATATAATTCACTTCACTTCCCACACTTTGATTGTTCTTTAGAACTCACTTGTGTGCACGGTGACGTTGGCCGCGTCCTCGCCGCTACCGGACCGAACCTGCAGCATGTACGCGCTCCCTGGTTCCAAATAATGCAACCCGCAGGTGAAGACTCCTCCCTCGTCATCCACCTGTCCACTACTTCCTGTTAGCCCAGCGATGACTTCCGGCAGTCCCTCCCTGCACTCTGTGCCATCGCCGCGGCCATCCAGCGACGTCACCTCGAAGGAGCAGCCGCGTCCAGGTGTGCTGAGCGTCAGCTGCACCCAATCCCAGTTGGACGCCACCTTGGAGACGGAGACGCTACACTGACTTGATGGTTTGTCCGCGGGAGCCGAGTGGGTCAGACCCTGACGGACAGATGGATAGAACCTCATCATTATCATCATCAACACTTGAATAGCAAGTCATGTTTCGTGTTCAAAAAATATCAATAGCGGCCCTAAAAAAACAAACATTCAAGATGAAAATGATGATTCAAATGCCGTACCTGCAGCACCTGCATCAACGTGAAGACCCGCCAGCACAATTGAGTCCATTTTTGACACCTCGGCATTTTGTCTGTTTGTGGCGTCCACCATAATCGTCCAGTCGCTCTGCTCGAAGCGTCCAGCGAACAGCAGCACCACAGTCTGAGTGCGCGACTCCCAGTTCAGCCTTTCCTGCTTCTCTTTGTCCGCCTCTTCCTGTCCGCCACGAAGAGACTATAAATAACACCTCAGAAAACCTTTCACTTCTTCGGCCTTTTCATTGTCTTCCATCGACTTTCCCTTTTGTAGCCTTTGTCACTTTTAATAACGCAGGTTTGATAATATTTCATGGCACATTCATCGTTGAAATGAAAGAATTGCGAAGAAGAAGAAGGTCATCACCTCACCTCAGACATTCCTTGACATGTGGACCAAACCTGTGTGAAGTTGCCCTTTTCAAAATCTCCCTAAATGTGTATTCATCATTTGTGCTGGTTTTTGCTTTACATATTTTTATTTGTGCTGTTACAGTTTTTAAGTTATTCTAAAATTTTCTGACTAGGGATGTCATCCACACACATTGTCAAAATCACTCCAAACGTGTTTCATTCCTTTTTGCGTTTGTGCTACAATTTTTTTTTTTAATCTATCATGGTTTTATGCTATTAATGTTTTAGGTTTTATAACCAGCCTCAACCCCCACACCTGGTCGAAGTCTCTCCAATTATGTCCCAATCGTTTGTGTTTCTTTTGTCTATTGAAGGAAGGATGGATATTTTTTTATGTCATAAACATTTAATGATTTAGAACCAGCCCCCCCGCCTTGTCAAAACCTTCCCAAACCTTTCCCATTTCTTTCGTGCTGCAATTTTTTTTGGTCTATTTCAGTTTTTAGGTTGATGTTTTAGAATTTTCATGTCATTAATGTGTTATTATTCATAACCCCCCCCCCCCCCCCGCACGTCAAAATCACCCCAAACTCGTCCCATTCATTTGTGCGACAATTTATTTTACCATTATAATTTTTATATTAACATTTAATGATTCATAACCACTGGGGCTGCGAATCTTTGGGTGTCCGACGATTCGATATCGATTCTTGGGGTCGCGATTCGATTATAAATCTTTTTTTTTTTTCGATTCAACGCGATTCTCCATTCAAAAACGATATTTTTCCGATTCAAAACGATTCTGTATTCATTCAATACATAGGATTTCAGCAGGATCTACCCCAGTCTGCTGACATGCTAGCAGAGTAGTAGATTTTTTTTAAAAAGCTTTTATAATTGTAAAAGACAATGTTTTTATCAACTGATTGCAATAATGTAAATTTGTTTTAAATATTAAACGAACCAAAAATATGACTTATTTTATCTTTGTGAAAACATTGGACACAGTGTGTTGTCAAGCTTATGAGATGCGATGCAAGTGTAAGCCACTGTGACACTATTGTTCTTTTTTATTATTTTTATAAATATCTAATGATAATGTCAATGAGGGATTTTAATCACTGCTATGCTGAAATTATAACTAATGTTGATACTGTCGTTGATAATATTCATTTTTGTTTCTCTACTTTTGTTTTGTTCTGTGTCGTGTTTGTGTCTCCTCAATTGCTCTGTTTATTGCAGTTCTGAGTGTTGCTGGGTAAGGTTTGGTTTTGGAATTTGATTGCATTGTTATGGTATTGGTGTGTAGTGGTTTGTTGGATTGATAAAATAAATAAATAATAAAATAAATTGATTTTTTAAAAATGAAAATCGATTCTGAAACACACAACGTGAGAATCGCGATTCAAATTTGAATCGATTTTTTCCCACACCCCTAATAACCACACCGCCTTCCGCGCGAATGCAGCTGAGATAGGGACAAGCGGTAGAATATGGATGAGAAGAGATAGATGGATGGAATCATAACCAGCCCTCCTCCTCTTCCCCCTTTAAAAAACATTTTCCAAACTTTTCCCATTCAATTGTGCTATGATTTTCTTTGTCAAACTCTTATAGTTTATAGTTTTTCAATGTTTTATAATTCATAACTAGCCTCAGAAAACAGTAATAACATAAAAACTATAATAATTTAACAAAATTATTTGCAGCACAAAAAAATGAGACAAGTTTCGACAAGGTTGGGGTGCTGGTTACGGATAACACATTAATAATGGACAGACCATAAAACATTAAGAACACAAAAACTATAGTAGTGAGACAAAAAAGATTTGCAGCACTAACCGAGCACAAGCGATTGGGATAAGTTCGGGGAGATTTTGACACGGTGGCGGTGGGAGGACTTGTTATGAATTATAAAACGTGCCAATTTCTCACAGGTGTGGACCAATACTGCTGATACATAGTGTGATTTACTGCCCCCTATAGGCTATTCACAGCATAGAAACGACAAGTCACTCCATTAGTTTTTATAATTGACTTTAATTTGGGTTTGGGTCAACAAGTCAATTATCTTTAAAAACAACATACGCGTACACGGTTACCATCTCGTGCTCAGACGTTTAAATAAGGTCCATGGGAATTGAAGCAAACAATTACAGTACGATGAAAGTAAAGAAAAACATTTTTTTAAACGTTACACTCTCCGTTTGACATTATTGATACGTCAACTTAAAGTGCTAATTTGGTCAAACAGCTGCTAGGCACACTAAAAACATGTGGAAAGAGTAAAAAAATAAAGTTTTTATTCACTAAAATAAATTAATTTACAATTAAAGAGATGCCTGCACCAGTTTTATGTTCAAATGAAACTCCAGATAGCCACTAGATGCTATAAATACCCAGCGGGCTATGCTATCATGTTACTAGAGTGACGTTTACACAAACATAACAACGTCCACAGACTAAAACTTTGAACTTCCTCCCAAAATTGTACCTCCCTCTTCTCGTGTCCATCTATGTCCACGTGCTCGTCCTTTCTAAATGTCAGTTCCCGCCTCGCCTGCCGAGATCTTGTTGCCACAGATGTTCATCGGCCATTTTCAGTGGCGAGCCGGGACTGGTAAAGGCTCAAGGCGTGATGAACAAAGTGGTACTGCTCGCCGGTCTGGATCATTCCGCCCCTGACACAAGCACAATGCTTCAGCTGCTGCCCCCTTTGGCCTGGAAGCCACATGACAAGCATCTCACCTGTCCATCCGGAGCTGGCACACGATGCCCAACAGGTCCACCGCGTCCTCCGCCTCCAGCTGCCGGCAGCCGATGGCGGCAGCGATGAAGCAGCCTGTACGTCCGATCCCGGCACTGTTAGCGAGGCAAACAGGAGGCGACGTGAGTCAAGGTGAGGCAACACAAGACCAAAGCTGTGTTCTGATTACCTGCAGTGGACTATGATGGGTCCCGCGGGGGATGTTGCCCGCCGCTCCGCCTCCACGTCATCCAACAGCTGCAGCAGGGGCACAGCCGAGTCGGGCGTCTTGTGGTCGGGCCACGACGTGAACCAGTAGTGCTGCAGCACGTGGGTTCGATCCTTATACTACATATACACACACACACACATCAGCGCCCAAAATGACCACACAAACCGCATCAAAGGCGCTTTGAGGTGTGTACCTTGAGTGAGAGGCGGCGAGCTGTGTAGTTTTCACTCTTTCGCACACCGGCGACCGCCACTTCTACCTTCCCGTAGATTCCCCGCCTCTCAGGCCAGTAGAGGACACACTTCTGTGGACGACCAGAGCATTAGGCCCCGCCCACCCACGCCATGTGACTTTCGACGCACCTCCTTCTTCTCCTTGAGCTTGGTGATCATGACGATGGCGGGCGCCGCCTCCTGCCACGCCATCAGCCAGAAGTCATCCACCGTGTTGACCATGGGGCCTTGCGTCGCGATGAAGGCCTTCTCGTTGCCACGGTAACCCTGGGACAGGAAATTATTTTATTTTGAAAGGATGTGTGAACGTCAGCCATTCAAATGGTCTTTTGCATTCTCATTGCTTCCTGATAGGAAATGTCTACTGTCGAACAACTTTCACCACACACACACACACACACACACACACACACACACACACACACACAAAAATGAAGAAAACATCAGATCAGAGGAGTGGACAACCGACCCGCACGTAGTTGGCGTTGATGTAGGAGCTCAGCGGGTCGGCACTTCCTCTGGAATGCAGGTGAACTCTGGTGTGAGGGTCTGGGAGACAAGGAGAGAACATTTTGATTGGTGGGAAGGAAGGAAGGAACTCCGCCCTACACAACAATGTCAGGACTGCAGGAGGAGGCCACTTCCTGGTCGCCTAGCAACAAGGACTCACTTGGCAGGATGGTCTTGTATCGATTCTTGGTCCCGTAGTTGGAAATGTCTAGCTGTTTTGGGTCGGTGAAGTTCATCGGGATCTCCTGAAATGTGAAACAGCGTTTGAAGCACACACACACACGCACGCACGCGCACACACACACACACACACACACACACACACACACTTACAGAGAACTCGGCGTGCAGCCTCTGTGTGTCATCGATGATGTCACGGAGCTGCTGCGGTGTGAGCGGCCGGCTGGCGGCGAGCAGGTACTCGCGGGCGGCCGTCTCCCTGGGTGTTACCACGGCAACGTCGAGAGGCTCCACCGAGGCGAGTGCCGACATGTCCAACACCAGCGAAACGTTGGAGCCGCGCCTGAGGAGACCGTTTCCTTCTTTAACAGGTCTTACTTGCTCATTTACAAACCCTGTTTTCATATGAGTTGGGAAATTGTGTTAGATGTAAATATAAACGGAATACAATGATTTGCAAATCATTTTCAACCCATATTCAGTTGAATGCACTACAAAGACAAGGTATTTGATGTTCAAACTCATAAACTTTATTTTTTTGGCAAATAATAATTATTTTAGAATTTCACGTGCCAAAGTAGTTGGGAAAGGACATGTTCACCACTGTGTTACATCAGCTTTTCTTTTAACAACATTCAATGAACGTTTGGGAACTGAGGAAACTAATTGTTGAAGCTTTGAAAGTGGAATTCTTTCCCATTCTTGTAAAGCTTCAGTTGTTCAACAGTCCGGGGTCTCTGCTGTCGTATTTTACGCTTCAAAATGCGCCACACATTTTCGATGGGAGACGAGTCTGGACTGCAGGCGGGCCAGGAAAGTACCCACACTCTTTTACTACGAAGCCACGCTGTTGTAACACGTGGCTTGGCATTGTCTTGCTGAAATAAGCAGGGGCGTCCATGATAACGTTGCTTGGATGACAACATACGTTGCTCCAAAACCTGTATGGACCATTCAGCATTAATGGTGCCTTCAAAATTCTTTCCCATTCTTGTTTTATGTAGAGCTTCAGTCGTTCAACAGTCCAGGGTCTCCGCTGTCGTATTTTACGCTTCATAATGCGCCACACATTTTCGATGGGAGACAGGTCTGGACTGCAGGCGGGCCAGGAAAGTACCCGCACTCTTTTTTTTATGAAGCCACGCTGTTGTAACACTTGTCTTGCTGAAATAAGCAGGGGCGTCCATAATAACGTTGCTTTTATGACAACATATGTTCCTCCAAAACCTGAATGGACCTTTCAGCATTAATGGTGCCTTCACAGATGTGTAAGTTACCCATGCCTTGGGCACTAATACACACCCATACCATCACGGATGCTGGCTTTTGAACTTTGCGCCTATAACAATCTAAATGTTTTTTTTCCTCTTTGTTCTGGAGGACACCATGTCCTCTGTTTCCAACTATAATTTAAAATGTGGACTCGTCAGACCACAGAACACCTTTCCACTTCGCATCAATCCATCTTAGGTGAGCCCGGGCCCAGCCAAGCCGGCGGCGTGTCAGGATATTATTGCTAAATGGGTTTGGCTTTGCATAGTAAAGTTTTAACTTGCACTTACAAATGTAGCGACCAACTATAGTTACTGACAGTGGTTTTATGAAGTGTTCCTGAGCCCATGTGGTGATATCCTTCACACACGGATGTCGGTTTTTGATGCAGTACCGCCTGAGGGATCAAAAGTCCGTAATATCATCGCTTACGTGCAGTGATTTCTCCAGATTCTCTGAACTTTTTGATGATTTTACGGACCGTAGATGGTAAAATACCTAAATTCTTTGCAATAACTCGTTGAGAAATGTTGTTCTAAAACAATTCGCTTACAAAGTGGTGACCCTCACCCTATCCTTGTTTGTGAATTACTTAGCATTTCATGGAAGCTGCTTTTATACCCAATCATGGCACCTAACTGTTCCCAATTAGCCTGCACACCCGTGGGATGTTCCATATAAGTGTTTGATGAGCAATCCTCAACTTTATCAGTATTTATTGCCACCTTTCCCAACTTCTTTGTTACGTGTTGCTGGCATCAAATTCTAAAGTTAATGGTTATTTGCAAAAAAAAAAAAAAATTCCATCAGTTTGAACATCAAATATGTTGTCTTTGTAGGATATTCAACTGAGTATGGATTGAAAATTATTTGCAAATCATTGTATTCCGTTCATATTTACATCTAACACAATTTCCCAACTCATATGGAAACGGGGTTTGTATGTTTTTTGAATATAATATTACATAACTACTGTACATAATCGTGTACGTGGTACGTCTGCTTTCTTCTCCTCTTGGCTGAGAAGCTTGGATTCCTACTCTCTTGTGATTGGTCAAGGGCAAAAGGTCTAAAAAGTTGCAAATGTAGGATAGGAACTTTTAAGGAGGGTTTATCCACATGGTCGAGGCCATGTTTTTTCGCGAGTCATGCCTTCTCCTCACAAGAATTTGATTGGCTGATGTCCAGGACACCCCCACCCCCCACACACACACTAATGGTGGCTTTTTGAGATCATACGCTCACCTCTCTTGTAGTCCTGAGGCAGGTTTCATCCTGAAGGGGGAGGGGCAGGTTTTCAGCTCATTAATTACCGGGGCAACGCTGACCGGGGGAGGGGGGTCAATGTTGTTGATGAAAAGCACCGGGGCGGGGCTGGAGGGACGTCAACAGGAAGTAAATGCACATAGCAACATGGTGCACAAATGAATGGCAGCTTCAGCTCACCTGGACGGAGGGAAAACTGTGATTGGCTGCTGCTGGAGAGTGGGCGTGGCAAAAGACCCCTTCGTTTGGACCATGCTCCCCAAGGTCACAGCCTGGCGACACCATTCAAACATAAACGTCACCTTAAATTGTGGCGATGAGTGCGGTACCAACAATACCTTGTTGACCTTTGACCTATGAGCACAGTCAGGCGTGACCTTAGGGGTAAAGTAAAAGTAAAGAGGGGGAGCTTTGAGTT
The DNA here is from genome assembly GCF_033978795.1 of Nerophis ophidion. Lineage (NCBI taxonomy): Eukaryota > Metazoa > Chordata > Actinopteri > Syngnathiformes > Syngnathidae > Nerophis > Nerophis ophidion. The sequence goes on from NC_084620.1 coordinate 62,617,613, forward strand.
GTTCAGAAGAGGTTTTCTCCTTCAAGCCAAACAACACCTGCGAGAAAGAATGAGCTGATGTAAGGGCGCCCTCTGCTGGATCAATCAGGACATCGCCAGCCTTACCATCAAGCAGGTGATGAAGATGATGAAGACAGCGAGGAAGAGGACGGCGGCGTAGTAATTTTCTTCCGTCAACACGTGGTCACGCGGCTCACCCTGCAGGATGTTCTTCTTTGGGTGACAAAGAGGAGGTGAAGCAGCGTTACCATAGAAACTAAGGGGCGGGGACGACACAAACCTCTGTTGAGACTTCAGTGATGCCAAAGTGCGCCAAGTGCCGATGAAGGACCCGGACATTCAGCGCCCGGACGACCTCCTCGGCCGCGCGAGGCTCGGAAATGTCCGGCCTATCAGACGACACAAAGAGCTCCACGCCGTTCTTCTCTTCCTGTAAGAGCCGCCAATCACTCAATCGGCATATCCAGGCACACCTTGATAACGCACTGAAAGCGTGTCCTCACATTCAGACGGTTGATGTGAACGCGTCCGATGGGAACGCCCAATGCCGCTGCCACGCCCCCCCGAAATTTAGCAAGAAGGCCAGTGTTGAGCCTCTTGACGTCCACGGCCAAAAACTGAAGCAGACACATCAACAACATGACATTATAACACAACTCCCGTACTTGACAACACACACACACACACACACACGTAGGCAAAGCTCAGTGAGCTTAAAGTGGGTGGGGCTAAACAAGCTTCCTGATTGGCTGCTGCCCAATAAACACCATGATCCCACTGAGCTTCTTGTCAGGATCAACTTTTATTCTTGTCTCACACGCATACAAACACACAGTGTGGTGATGTGTGGATCGAAACTGAAATATCGATAACCCCGATACCAGATCTTTATGCTCCAATAACGATTCTCAAACCAAACTATTGATACCGTAGTTATTTGAGATAATGTATATCATTAAAAGGAACACATTGTAAGTAACTAAATCATTGAGATTTCGTCTAATTGAATTTGGATTTTTCGTAGCTATCGGCCATAATGCTTTGAATTTAACACATAGTTTTCATAAAACATCAACAGAGACACTGAAAAGGTGTGTCATTGTTTGTGCCATGATGCCATCTTTTGGATGGTTCGCTGATCGAAGTTGCTGCAGATTGAAAATGTGCTTCCTGTTTTGTGCCTTAAACCGGAAATAAATCCTGTTTTGTCTATTATTCGTCTATAGTGTTTCCGCTTGAAAGGTTTCTTTATTCATCGTTTGTAAGTTTTACAATATAACTGAAACAATTCTTAATAAACCATCCTGTGTGTGAGTGTTTTCATTCATACTTGTACATGCTATCGTAATGTAATCAAGCTAGTGTCATTATTATTGGCGAAAATGCCAACCCATTTTAAAGTGTCCGTGTAAGTATTATTAACCTACAATGGCATTTTTTTTTTTTTTTATTATCTTGGTTTCTGAAATTTTCCAAAACGTCACCGTGGAGTTATTGAGTCTATTTAGCTGATTGAAGAGCTAAATTCCGCAACTAGTGGGTCCATGACTATGACTTCAGTTTTGTTTGATTAGCCGTTTTACTGCCATGTGACAGACACCGTTTGGAAACAGTAAAGGAGCGTAAATAAACATTTACAAAGACTTGTGGTCCGTCAATCCAACCATTCATCTTCTTCCGCTTATCCAAGGTCAAGTTATGGGTGCAGCAGCCTAAGCAGATAACCCCAGACTTCCCTCTACCCAGCCACTTCGTCCAGCTCCTCCTGGGGGATCCCGAGGTGTTCCCAGTCCAGCCGGGAGACATAGTCTCCTCAACATGTCCTGGGTCTTCCCCGTGCCCTCCTACTGGTCGGATGTGCCCTAAACAACACCCGAGGGAGGCATCCTGACCACATGCCCGAACCACCTCATCTGGCTCCTCTCGATGTAGAGCAGCAGCGGCTTTACTTAGAGCTCCTCCCGAAGGACGGAGCTTCTCAACCCATCTCTAAGGGAGAGACCCGCCACCCGCGGGAAGAAACGTATTTAATCCGCTTGTACCCGTGATCCTGTCCTTTTGGCCATAACCCAAAGCTCATGACCGTAGGTGAGGATGGGAAATTGAGAGCTTTGCCTTCCAGCTCAGCTCCTTCTTTACCACAACAGATCGATACAGCTAATAGTGTGGTGAAACTAATATTTGTAAAAATATGTATTTTTTTTTTTTTTCATTTGATGGGTGCGGCTTAAATACCTGGGAGCTCTATAGCCCGGAAAGGTTGTTACTTTTTTGTCTACTTAAGGCAGGGACCGGCAACCCAAAATGTTGAAAGAGCCATATTGGACCAAAAATACAAAAACAAATCTGTCTGGAGCCGCAAAAAATTAAAAGCCATATTACATACAGATAGTGTGTCATGTGATTTAAATTGTATTATGAGGACTTAAAGTTAAATTAAATGAGCTCAAATATACCTACAAATGAGGCATAATGATGCAATATGTACATACAGCTAGCCTAAATGCAGTGACCTAATATGTCTGATTAGCACTCCACACAAGTCAATACCATCCAAAAACTCACCTTTAAGCATTCATGCACAACGTTAAAAGTTTGGTGGATAAAATGAGACAGAAAAAGAAGTGGCATAAAACACGCCTTGGAAAGTCGGAGAAAGTTATACATGTAAACAAACTACAGTGGGTTCAAGGACCGCAAAATTAATAGGACAAAAGGGCGCTCGCCAAATACTCAAATCAGTGAAGCATGTTTAATATAAACAGTGTGCTTTATAACAATTAGAGAGGTTTGTGTCATGTTTGTCCTCCTACAGAAACCATATTAAAACAAAAAATATGGTTTTTTCCCTCATCTTTGTCCATTTTTCATACAGTATATTTTTGAAAAAACTCCAGAGAGCCACTGGGACAGCGCTAAAAGGCTGCATAAGGCTCCAGAGCTGAGGGTGGCTGACCCCCGGCCTAGGGTAAATACGAAATGCGCAATCAAGAAAATGACTGACAATCAAAATTAGTCATTCAGAATTATAACACAGCAAGTGCATGAATCCTTTTGTTGTAGGCTATTTGCAGACTCTACATATAGAGTTGCATATAAATAAGATAACACATTTAGTGCAAAAACACTATCATTTGTATATAATTTCTTTAGAGCACTTGAAATACACTACTTTCTAAATTTGACCAGACCTACACAGTGGCCTAGTGGTTCAAGTGTCCGCCCTTAGATCGGTCGGTTGTGAGTTCAAACCCCAGCCGAGTCATACCAAAGACTATGAAAATGGGACCCATTGCCTCCTTGCTTGGCACTCAGCATCAAGGGTTGGAATTGGGGGTTAAATCACCATAAATGATTCTCAGGCGCGGCACCGCTGCTGCCCACTGCTCCCCTCACCTCCCAGGGGGTGATCAAGGGGATGGGTCAAATGCAGAGGACAAATTTCACCACACCTAGAGTGTGTGTGACAATCATTGGTACTTTAACTTTATATATACACAAATAATCAGTATTGTCGATACCAGCCTGAATTTTACTTGGTATCGGATTGTAAAGAGAATCAGTTTGTATCGCACTTACCATGGTAACCAAGTGGTGTGCAGACACAGTGGCATGCTCCACGTGCACGTCGTCAACATGGGGATGATGACGATGATGATTATGATGTTGAAGGTGGTGAGGTTCCTGCTGCAGGTTGGAGTCCAGCTGAGTGTGCGCAGGAGGAGGGCGTGGTCGAAAGTGGAGTGGCAGCTTTTGGTCGCCAGAGGACGACTCTGAGGAGAGGAGGTAAACATTCTGTGACAAACTGTAAACATTCCAGAACTTTCAGACAGCAAAAGGCTATTTCTTAACAGTAAAAGCCCAACACATCATTCGTCAAAGACAGGGGTGTCCAAACTTTTTCCACTGAGGGCCGCACACTGAAAAATCAAAGCAAGCGGGGGCCATTTTCATCATTTTTATTTTAAAAACAATATATGTATAAAAAATATACATTTAGGCCTCCACTCAGTTATGATCCCGGGGACCCCAAAGGGTTTCGGTCAAAAAGAATGATTAAAAATGTGTCATTATTCAGTATCATTATTTTCATTATTATTCAAGTTTTAAATCTCTAGATCAACATTAGGAAAAAAATGGAAAAAACACAAAATATGCAATATTTTCACCCGATAACATTTTTTTAGGTGGAATATTTGAGATTATATAATAATTGGAGCCTTAATTTTAGATTTTGATTCATTATTATTTTTTGAGCAATGCCACTTAAAAACAAATCACACTAAAACTGGCTTCCTGTGCACTTAAGATGTGACTTTAAGGTTTTACTACTTACGTATAAAATACTACAAGGTCTCGCTCCAGCCTATCTTGCCGATTGTATTGTACCATATGTCCCGGCAAGAAATCTGCGTTCAAAGGACTCCGGCTTATTAGTGATTCCCAGAGCCCAAAAAAAGTCTGCGGGCTACAAAGCGTTTTCGGTTCGGGCTCCAGTACTCTGGAATGCGCTCCCGGTAACAGTTCGAGTTGCTACCTCAGTAGAAGCATTTAAGTCTCACCTTAAAACTCATTTGTATAGTCCAGCCTTTTGATAGACTCCCTTTTTAAAACCAGTTGATCTGCCGTTTCTTTTCTTTTTCTCCTCTGTCCCACTGGAGGGGGTCTGGTCCGGTGGCCATGGATGAGGTGCTGGCTGTCCTGAGTCGGGACCCAGGATGGACCGCTCGCCTGTGTATCGGTTGGGGACATCCCTGCGCTGCTGATCCGCCTCCACTTGTGGTGGTTTCCTGCTGGCTCCACTGTGGATGGGACTCTCTCTGCTGTGTTGGATCCACTTTGGAGTGGGCTCTAACGGTTGTGTTGGGTCCACTGTGGATTGGACTTTCACGGTATCATGTTAGACCCGCTCGACATCCATTGCTTTCGGTTCCCCTAGAGGGAGGCTGGGGGGGGCTGCCCACATATGCGGTCCTCTCCAAGGTTTCTCATAGTCATCATTGTCACCGACGTCCCACTGGCTGTGAGTCCCACTGGGTGTGAGTTTTCCTTGCCCTTATGTGGGCTCTACCGAGGATGTCGTTGTGGTTTGTACAGCCCTTTGAGACACTAGTGATTTAGGGCTATATAAGTAATCATTGATTGATTGATTGATTGACTACTCATTAAAGTGTTAAAAATAAATTATATATTTTTTTACAGTTTACTTTTAGCACAATAATCTCAAGATCAACTTCAGATCTATTCGTCAATTATTTGTTTTATTGCACCTGGGGATAGGTTGATTGGCAACACTAAATTGGCCCTAGTGTGTGAATGTGAGTGTGAATGTTGTCTGTCTATCTGTGTTGGCCCTGCGATGAGGGGGCGACTTGTCCAGGGTGTACCCCGCCTTCCGCCCGATTGTAGCTGAGATAGGCGCCAGCGCCCCCCGCGACCCCAAAAGGGAATAAGCGGCAGTAAATGGATGGATGGATGTTTTTTGTTTGTTTTAGACCTTCTTTAAAAAAAAAAAAACAGCTCACTTTTTTTATATGGCAAATCACAAAATATGCTAAATTTCCCCCAAAAAAATTTCAAAGTGGAATATTTAATGTGACCTAATCGGAGCCTTGAATAGGCCAATAATTCTAAATGACATTGATTTTGATTAATTGTTATTTTTTAAAGAAAGAAACAACCTGCATGGCAGCTTTGTGTCATACGAGAAGCATTGCAACAATTTCTTGTTACATTTCACCTGCTTGCTCTTTTATACCACTTTTTATGTTTTTTATTTTTTTCAATTGTATTCTTAAAATGTGCCGTGGGCCGCAACTTTGGACACCCCCGGTCAAAGACATCACCACTTGTGGAGGAAACACAGGAGGTGAGACTCCTCCCTAGCGACAGCATCCTGGTTGCTATGACAACCATGAGCTGAGACTGCTCTGATTGGATGGAGCGGTCCGCTCTGCTCGCATGTGAAGAACCGCCGGCCAATCCCAGCCGCTAACACACACTGTACACACACAAAATACACTCACACACTACCCAGGTTCGTGTTCTTCAACGTTTGTCCAGATAAATGTGTGTTTTTACAGGTCGTTAGCATTGCTCCATTAACGTTGCTTTAGAGACCACTATGCTAATGTGGCTAGCTAGCATAGCATCAACATGCAAATGTCGCCAACGAGCAGCCCAGCAAAGGAAATAATTATCCTTATTCAATTCAAAATAATTAAATAATAAACATTCAGACGGCTCCCTCGAGAATCTCCCAACTGTTCGCCAGACACATTTCCAGCTAAATTTAGGCATTAAGCTGACACACAACGACATGACAATTGTCATGTTAGCATAACAACTATTAGCATAAACAACCCACACCGTCAAGGCAAGCAAATTAAAGCTTCGGCTTTCACGTTAAACTCGAGTTGGACTAGAGGCTAAAAGACGAGTGTTCCTACCAGCTTGAAGCAGCCAGCAGAGAAGAAACACTCCTCCTGTCAGGGCCATCTTCATCCTTCCAGCATCGCACCTCTTTAACCGCGAACACACACCTGTCTGCGGCTGTGCGTGTGGGCGTCTGTGCTACTGCCTGATTAAAAAGAGGAGACTCAATAGCAGGGGTGTCCAACTCATTTTAGATGGGGGGCCACATGGAGAAAAATCTACTCCCAAGTGGGCCGGATTGGTAAAATCACGCCACGATAACTTAAAAACAAAGACAACTTCAGATTTCCCAACAAAATTAGACATAATAATGTGTTAATTCCACAACTGTATTGATGTCAAAATCGATAATTAAGAGTTGGACAATATCGGAATATCGGATATTGGCAAAAAAAAGCCATTATCAGACATCTCTACTCGTTATTTATACTTTCGGAATAAATGATGTGATAATGTTCATCAGTCCACTCCATCCATCCATCTTCTTCCGCTTATCCGAGGTCAGGTCGCGGGGGCAGCAGCCTAAGCAGGGAAGCCCAGACTTCCCTCCCCCCAGCCACCTCGTATAGCTCTTCCCGGGGGATCCTGAGGCGTTCCCAGACCAGCCGGGAGACATAGTCTTCCCAACATGTCCTGGGTCTTCCCCGTGGTCTCCTACCGGTTGGACGTGCCCTAAACACCTCCGTAGGGAGGCGTTCGGGTGGCATCCTGACCAGATGCCCGAACCACCTCATCTGGCTCCTCTCGATGTGGAGGAGCAGCGGCTTTACTTTGAGTTCCTCCTGGACGACAGAGCTTCTCACCCTATCTCTAAATGAGAGACCCGCCACATGACGGAGGAAACTAATTTCAGCCGCTTGTACCCGTGATCTTATCGTTTTGGTCATGACCCAAAGCTTATGACCATAGGTGAGGATGGGAACGTAGATCGACCTGTAAATTGAGAGCTCCTTCTTCACCACAACAGATCGGTACAACGTCCGCATTACTGAAGACGCCACACCGATCCGCCTGTCGATTTCACGATCCACTCTTCCCTCACTCGTGAACAAGACTCCTAGGTACTTGAACTCCTCCACTTGGGGCAGGGTCTCCTCCTCGCATTCCACCCTTTTCTGGGCCAGAACCATGGACTCGGACTTGGAAGTGCTGATTCTCATTCCGGTCGCTTCACACTCGCACAGTTTAAGAACAACATTTCTCAACAAGCTATTGCAAGGAATTTAGGGATTTCAACATCTACGGTCCGTAATATCATCAAAAGGTTCAGAGAAGTTGGAGAATTCACTGCACGTGAGCGATTATAATACGGACCTTGGATCCCTTAGGCGGTACTGCATCAAAAAGGGACATCGGCGTGTAAAGGATATCACCACATGGGCTTAGGAACACTTCAGAAAACCACTGTCAGTAACTACAGTTCGTTGCTACATCTTTAAGTTAAAACTCTACTATTCAAAGCGAAAGCCATTTATCAACAACACCCAGAAACGCAGTCGACTTCGCTTGGCACGAGCTCATCTAAGATGGACTGATACAAAGTGGAAAAGTGTTCTGTCCACATTTCAAATTGTTTTTGGAAACTGTGGACGTCGTGTCCTCCGGAACAAAGAGGAAAAGAACCATCTGGATTGTTGTAGGCGCAAAGTTCAAAAGCCAGCATCTGTGATGGTATGGGGGTGTGTTTGTGCCCAAAGCATGGGTAACTTACACATCTGTGAAGGCACCATTAAAGCTGAAAGGTACATACAGGTTTAGGAGCAACATTTGTTGCCATCCAAGCAACGTTATCATGCTTATTTCAGTAAGACAATGCCAAGCCAAGAGCTACAACAGCGTGGCTTCATAGTAAAAGAGTGCTGGTACTAGACTGGCCTGCCTGCAGTCCAGACCCGTCTCCCTTTAAAAATATGTGGCGCAATATGAAGCCTAAAATACCACAACTGAACAACTTAAGATGTACATCAGGCAAGAATGGGAAAGAATTCCACCTGAAAAGCTTAAAAAATTGGTCTCCTCAGTTTCCAAACATTAACTGAGTGTTGTTAAAAGGAAAGGCCATGTAACACAGTGGTAAAAATGCTCCTGGTGCCAACTTTTTTTGCAATGTGTTGCTTCCATTAAATTCTAAGTTAATGATTATTTGCAAAAAAAAAAAGTTTCCCAGTTCGAACATTAAAAGTATCTAGTTTTAGCAGTCTATTCAGTTGAAAAGGATTTGCAAATCATTGTATTCTGTTTTTATCTACGAATTACACAACATGCCAACTTCACTGGTTTTGGGTTTTGTACATCCCAGTTTGGGGTTTCGGGCAAATCACTTGACCGAAACTGCATGTTGTCTTCTAGTAGAAACAATAAAACAAAACCTTGACAATGGAGGTGTAGTTGGAGCAATATTCTTAGACATCCGCAAAGTATTCGATACTGTCAGTCACCCCACGTTACTTTTAAAATTAACAACTTTTAAACTATCGACAGATACTCTAGGTTGGATTATGTCATACCTATCTGGTCAGACCCAATTTGTCCGTATTGATCACACAACATTCAGTTTCACTGCTACTGCAATTGGCCTGTCACAAGGCTCCAACACGGCCCTCTTAAGCAACCTGCCACCTGTATGTGAGGATGTTATCCAGATGACATGGTAGCTTATACTTAGGGAAAAGACAATGAAACGGGAGCCTCTAACGTTCCCGCGTCTATCCAATAGTCTTCATCCTGATGATAAGATTATGGGCGTGCTGTGAACCCTTTGCCTTTGACACCTACAACAACATGTACAAACCGATTGTTGGTCCGGCAACATGTTGTGTGCAGCTTCCGCAATCACAAGTACAAGATTGAAAGGCATACTGGGTGATACAGAGTACACTGATGGTTGTGATATAAACAACTTACCAATACGCGCCACGCTGTGAAGCCACACCAAACAAGATTGACAAACACGTTTCGGTAGAACATCCTCACAGTAACACAACATAAACGCAACACAACAAATATCCATAATCCTTTCTATCCGTGACACTTCCTGAATATATTTTACACCCCCGCGCCCCCGCCCCTCCAACCCCGCCCACCGTACCGCTGCTGGCGGGGTGTATAAAATAGTCAGGAAGTGTCATGGCTGCAAAGGATTCTGGGTATTTGTAGTGTTGCGTTTATGTTGTGTTACTGTGAGGATGTTCTCCCGAAATGTGTTTGTCATTCTAGTTTGGTGCGGCTTCACAGCGTGGCGCATATTACTAAGAGTGTTAAAATTGTTTATATCACAACCATTAGTGTACTCTGTGTCACCCAGTATGCCTTGCAGTCGTGTGCATGTTGCCGCGGAAACCACACACAACATGATGCTGGACTGACAAGCAGTTCGTACATGTTGTAGAAGGCGACAAGATCAATGGCTTCTTAGCACGCCCTAATACTTATTATCTGGGTGACTGCCGGCAGTCATTCAGGAGAATAATAGCGTCTTTTATTGTCTTCTTCGCTTTATGACACGGGTCTTAAACGGCTCTTTGAATGGCAAAGGATACCGATCACAGAACCATGTATAACAAATATTTCCGGATGGTTCAACCGCCGCTTGCCCGAATCTAATTAAAATCTATTTTTTCGTCATGTCAACCGCCCGACCTGCGGTTTATTTGCGGACTCTGCGGATGAGACCGCAAACCGCGCATCTACATGCCCCTAAAGCTGACCAACACACCGGATTGTAGTCAGTTGGAAGCGTGTCTTAATGAAATTAAACAATGGATGTCCGCTAACTTTTTGCAACTTAACGCCAAAAAAACGGAAATGCTGATTATCGGTCCTGCTAGACACCGACCTCTATTTAATAATACAACTTTAACATTTGACAACCAAATAATAAAACAAGGTGACTCTGTAAAAAATCTGGGTATTATCTTCGACCTAACTCTCTCCTTTGAGTCACACATTAAAAGCGTTACTAAAACGGCCTTCTGTCATCTCCGTAATATCGCTAGAATTCGCTCCATTCTGTCCACTAACGACGCCGAGATCATTATCCATGCGTTTGTTACGTCTCGTCTCGATTACTGTAACGTATTATTTTCGGGTCTCCCCATGTCTAGCATTAAAAGATTACCGTTGGTACAAAATGCGGCTGCTAGATTTTTGACAAGAACAAGAAAGTTTGATCATATTACGCCTATACTGGCTCACCTGCACTGGCTTCCTGTGCACTTAAGATGTGACTTTAAGGTTTTACTACTTACGTATAAAATACTACACGGTCTAGCTCCATCCTATCTTGCCGATTGTATTGTACCATATGTCCCGGCAAGAAATCTGCGTTCAAAAGACTCCGACTTATTAGTGATTCCTAGAGCCCCAAAAAAAGTCTGCGGGCTATAGAGCGTTTTCCGTTCGGGCTCCAGTACTCTGGAATTTCCTCCCGGTAACAGTTCGAGATGCTACCTCAGTAGAAGCATTTAAATCTCACCTTAAAACCCATCTGTATACTCTAGCCTTTAAATAAACCTCCTTTTTAGACCAGTTGATCTGCCGCTTCTTTTCTTTCTCCTATGTCCCCCCCTCCCTTGTGGAGGGGGTCCGGTCCGATGACCATAGATGAAGTACTGGCTGTCGAGAGTCGAGACCCAGGATGGACCGCTCATCGGGACCCAGGATGGACCGCTCGCCTGTATCGGTTGGGGACATCTCTACGCTGCTGATCCGCCTCCGCTTGAGATGGTCTCCTGTGGACGGGACTCTTGCTGCTGTCTTGGATCCGCTTGAACTGAACTCTCGCGACTGTGTTGGAGCCACTATGGATTGAACTTTCACAGTATCATGTTAGACCCGCCCACATCTGAGGTCCTCTCCAAGGTTTCTCATAGTCAGTATTGTCACTGGGGTCCCACTGGATGTGAATTCTCCCTGCCCACTGGGTGTGAGTTTTCCTTGCCCTTTTGTGGGTTCTTCCGAGGATGTTGTAGTCGTAATGATTTGTGCAGTCCTTTGAGACATTTGTGATTTGGGGCTATATAAATAAAAATTGATTGATAGATTGATTGATCTCTAGTGGGTAGTAGTGGATTTCAGTAGGCCTTTAATGTGTGGCTCAAAGGAGAGAGTTGCCACACTGTTCCTCCTGATTTCGAGGTTTGACTATCAGGCTCTGTTTTCTGAAAATTGTAAAGGCATGTCTGTTTACAAATACAGTTTTTTGTTGAACATAAAAAACAGGCCCACATTCCTCCCGAAAAAAACAATCCTGCTTGATCCACATTGTCTTCCCGGTATTGACACTACTCCCGCCCCGCCCCCCCGCACCGGAAGCGACCAAATTTGGGCCTTTGTAGTCATTTTCGGGAAACTCCGCCCAACCCTCCGGGTGACTCTGACCTGTAAAACGTGCTCTCTTCCGCTTGCCTCCTCAGTTCTTACCTGACCGACCTGCCAGCTTGACGACGCCGTTGCGGTCTTTTGTGTTTTTACTGTCATCGTTGGTCAAAAAAAGTCAACATGGCTCAAGTCAACAAGTGCCTCAAGTTAACCTTCATTTTGTCCAACCTGTTCTTCGCGGTAAGTTACGTGTTTCGGTTTCGGTTAAAGATGGCCGCCGTGCCAATAAAAAAAGTGCGCACTTGCCACACCAAAGCTGTTGTTCTTCTTTCAAAGTAACTTATTTCTACTTGATAAACAACATTTTAACTTTTTACTCTCTTTCTACCACTTTTAGACATGTGTTTTTTTTTTTTACTTTTGTTAACTGGCTTGGGTTTTATCGAAGAAGCTACAAGGTGCAAAAAAATGGCGTTAATAGCTTTAGAGACTATGAAAAGAAAAAGAAAGGGACGCCATTGACTTAACTTTGATGTATCTTGTTGTTGGTAACGCCTCAAACTCAGTGCGGACGGTGAAAAGTTGAGAAGATATGATATTGACCGTGAAAGCCAAAAAATACAACTCACTTTTTTTTCTTTTTTGTTGTTGTTTTAGATAGTGGGCGTGGTCATCATCTCTCTGGCTCTGCTAATGCAAGTGTTCACACGTGGAGCCAATGTAAGATCTCACACAAACAAACAAGTTGCGCTGTTTATTTCCCACTAACTTCTCTTCCTGCCGCAGGTGGACGGTCGTTCCACTGCTCTGCTCCTGATGTACGTGGTGGGCACCATCACCTTGTTGATCGCTGCTTTGGGAGCGTTCGGAGCACACCGCCAGAGCCGAGCCGCGCTCATTGTGGTGCGTAGTCGGTCACGCCGCCAAGTTCCTCTTTACATATCAACTTTCCCCTGCTCAACCATGTCATGTTTCTGTGCAGTTCTTGGTGTGCATGGTGATCGGAAGTCTGCTCATGCTGCGCGTTGGCATCCCCTTTGCCGCGCTGCGTCCTCAGGTAGACGCCACCACCTCGCACCTGCACCACGGCCGCAGTTCCCAGCATGTCACCCTCTTGGCTTTTTGTGCTTGTAGATGGAGAACATAATGGAGGAAAGGTTCCGTCAGATGGTGCCGTTGGATGCAGCCTCCGAGCAAGACCAGTACATCGCTAACAATTTGCAAGAAATGGTGAGACGTGAGATCAAAGTCTCTATTTTTATGTCCCATGCTGATGTTGGCGCATGTGTGTAGTTGCAGTGTTGCGGCGTCTTCAGCCACGACGACTGGCGCATGGACATTCCCGACTCGTGTTTGTGTGACGGGGTGGCGCGGCTGGAGGGAAAATGTCAGACCGTCCGCTACAACGTGAGTGTTTGGATTCCCAGACCACTTAGAGAGGAACGTTATCACCATTTCAGAAGGGTTAAAACCAGTAAATCAGTTCCCAGTGGTTTATTTTATTTTTCAAAGCTTTTATCAAAATGTTACCCATTATGGAATATCCCGAAAAAAGGCTTTAAAGTGCCTGATTTTCACTATCTGTAAATCCACCTGACGTCACATAGTGATGCCAATACAAACAAACATGGCGGTTAGAACAGCAAGATATAGCGACGTTAGCTCTGATTTTAGCGGCTTAAGCGATTCAACAGAACGCATGTATTGAAACAGATGGTTGGAGTGTGGCGGCGGATAGCGAAAACGAAATTGAAGAAGAAACTGAAGCTATTGAGCGAATAGCTATTGAAGCTATTCGGCGATTGCCTTCTAACCATTGATTGCATCTTTTGACCACTGGAGCAACTTAAATCCGTCGATTGGTAAGTGTTTGTTTGGCATTAAATGTGGGTGGAGGGAAAGGCTGGATGCAAATATAGCTACAAATGTACATACAGCTAGCTTAAATAGCATGTTAGCATCGATTAGCTGGCAGTCATGCCGTGACCAAATATGTCTGATTAGCACATACGTCAATAGCATCAACAAAACTCACCTTTGTGGTGTGTTGACTTTATCGTTGGAAATGCATCTGCTTGGAGTGTCGCAGGACATCCACACATTTCTGTCGTAGCATCGCTATCGTCGGTAAAATGTGCAGAACAAACGAGGGACTTTCGCATCTTTTGACACTGGTGCAATTTGAATCCATCGATTGGTATGTGTTTGTTTGGCATTAAATGTGGGTGGAGGGAGAGGGTGGATGCAAATGAGGCATAACGATGCAATAGCCTAAATAGCATGTTAGCATCGATTAGCATGCCGTGCATATCGATGCACACTCCACGCAAGTCAACCTGAATCCGTCCCTAATCGTGTTGTTACACCCGACAACACACCGACGAGGCATGATGTCTCCAAGGTACGGAAAACAGTCGAAAAAAACGGAAAATAACAGAGCTGATTTGACTTGGTGTGTGTGTAATGTGTTTGAGAAAATGGCGGATTGCTTCCCATTATAACGTCACGGGGGAAAGGTCATCGCTCCGACAGCGAACAATTGAAAGGCGTTTAAAATGGCAAATTCACCCTTTTAGAGTTCGGAAATCGGTTAAACGTATGGTCTTTTTTCTGCAACATCAAGGTATATATTTAAAACCAGCACACTCTACTCAGGTGCGTATGTTTGTTTGTTTTTGCAGATGCTTTTGCTGCAGGTGAAGAAGTCGGTGTACATTCAGCCGTGCTTCCCTCTTGTTTCTCACTATGTCCTCTTGAGTTTCGACGTCATCATTGGAGTGGTCTTTGTGTTGGCCATTTTGGCGGTAAGAATACTTTTTGCCTCATAGAGGGTGTATGATGAGGCTTCACTTGACACCACTTTTTGTTTTAAATTTGTTGCAGCTGCTGGGCCTGACACTGTCATCCATCATCATCCATCAGCTGCGTGCAGCCAGCCGACCCACTATGGTGATGGTGGTGCCCAGCATCTTCAAGTCGGCACCCCCCAAGTACCAGGAACTGCACAACCCTGCAATGTACTAGGGCACCCCTCATTTTGTTGGAGCATCATTGGGCATTGTTACAAAGTGCCTTAAATTACAAAATGCACTGGCGCTATGGTCAAAAGCTTGCACTTCCAGTTTCTTGATAAAAGTTTGGTCACATTAAAAACTACTGTATGAAGTAAAACACATGTACTTTCTTTTGTAAACAGTATGTACTGTTTTATTCTTATGCGTAAAGATTAAAGAACTTTTAAAATTACAAAGCTTTGTCATTCCGAATGAATAAAATGTCTTGCATGTGACGTCACGGTCCTTTGCTGCCCCCTTGCTGGCCAAAGTACACAGGGCAGGAGACTTTTCCCCAATTGTAGTTTATTAAACAGCTGAATAATTATCTCTCTGAAAAAGTCTGATAGAAAGCCTGTTACGGAATCAAGCATACACATGTCCACGTGTTAAGATGTGAGGCCACCATTGGGGATTTCTGCAGGTCACCAGGAACGTGGAAAAATGGCCTCAGTGGCTTATCGTCGGTTAAATGAAAATATGCAACTTTTCAATCAAGAAGTGTAAAATGCAGAGGAGGAAGCTGTCAAAGATCAGCAAAGCGGGAAAACACCAGATGGGAAGTGATGTCATAATGCAGGCCATGAGACAGCTGTTACTACCTTTACTTTGAAGAGCACAATAACGATTTAACTCATTAAATAAGACTTCCCATGGAACAATGTGTTTGTTAGCCAGATGAGCAGCATCCTCCAGTGGGTGTGGCTTGTGGCTCATCATCAACAATTTGTACACCTCGTCTACTCGACGCTGCCTGGTTGCCTCCATTTCCCTTCGACCTCTCATCAGCCTGAGCCACCTCCATCATTCCTGTGTATCACATGGCCCATCAATAACAACAAAGATGGCCACACACACACGATAAATGTAATAATTTCATCATACTTGACCTTTCACCAGTTTATCAAACACCCTAAAAACCATTCAAAGTAGTTTAGGGATTACACTGAAAAATTAGCTGGATTTTTCCATCGCTTTTCTACATGAGACAATGGATAAAATGTGAGCATTTTTCTGAGAACATTATAGTGTCAGACATTAAATTAAAGGTTCATAACTTTTCATTATTTCATTACAATTACGATTCAGGAGCTACAATTCGATTAAACATTAATTGATGCATTTTTAATTTATGTATATTGATGCAGTTTGAAACGTCTTGTTTAATAAGCCTTTATCACTTTCAACTTTTAAAAACAGTTCATTTTAAGAAGAAATGTCAAATACATTTATTAAGTTAAGGTAAATGTGTACAAAACTATAGCATAAGTGCCCTAAAATAAAAAGGAGCTGGTCGGATCTCTCAGTGAGGTGACTTGCTGCAGTCAGCAACAATTTAGAACTGTCTGCATTAGTTTATTTATAATAAATAGATTATCGATAATTGACTCTTACTAATCGATTCTATAATCGTCCACGTCCGAAATGCAAAGCGTCTAAAGGTTGAATATTTCTCCCACCTCTACATTTCATCAGTAATGTTTGTCAACATATGTGAAACAAATATATTTAAAAAGTGTAAACAAAACAAATATTTCTTAGTACAGCTAGGATTTCTTGTAATAATAAGAAATATTTGTCTCTTTTAATTGTTATGCAGTGGTCATTGACAAACGAGATGTGCGAGCAGAACTTGGACAGCCTTGCTCCTTTATTAATTTAGAATATACAGTGGGGCAAAAAAGTGTTTAGTCAGCCACCGATTGTGCAAGTTCTCCCACTTAAAATGATGACAGAGGTCTGTAATTTTCATCATAGGTACACTTCGACTGTGAGAGACAGAATGTGAAAAAAAAAAATCCAGGAATTCACGTTGTAGGAATTTTAAAGAATTTATTTGTAAATTATGGTGGAAAATAAGTATTTGGTCAACCATTCAAAGCACTCACTCATGGAAGGATGTTTTGGCTCAAAATCTCATGATACATGGCCCCATTCATTCTTTCCTTAACACGGATCAATCGTCATGTCCCCTTAGCAGAAAAACAGCCCCAAAGCATGATGTTTCCACCCCCATGCTTCACAGTAGGTTTGGTGTTCTTGGGATGCAACGACGAGTTGACTTTATACCAAAATGGATACATGGATGGCCAAAAAGTTCTACTTTGGTTTCATCTGACCACATGACATTCTCCCAATCCTCTGCTGTATCATCCATGTATCCATTTTGGTATAAACTCAACTCGTCGTGTTTGGAGGAAGAAGAATACTGAGTTTCATCCCAAGAACACCACACCTACTGTCAAGCATGGGGGTGGAAACATCATACTTTGGGGCTGTTTTTCTGCTAAGGGGACAGGACGATTGATCTGTGTTAAGGAAAGAATGAATGAGGCCATGTATCGTGAGATTTTGAGCCAAAACCTTCTTCCATCAGTGAGAGCTTTGAATGGTTGACCAAATACTTTTTTTTCACCATAATTTACAAATAAATTCTGTAAAATTCCTACAATGTGAATTCCTGGATTTTTTTTTCACATTCTGTCTCTCACAGTTGAAGTGTACCTATGATGAAAATTACAGACCTCTGTCATCATTTTAAGTGGGAGAACTTGCACAATCGGTGGCTGACTAAATACTTTTTTGCCCCACTGTAGGTTTTGATTAAGTCTTAGTCGGTCTCAGTCTTTCCACTAAAATGTATTTTGGGACCACAATAATTCATAAAGGGGTCATATCATAATTGTATCCACATTTAAAACACTTCATTGTGGTCTACAGGGTTATTTTGTCAAACTATTGAATGGATATGGAGTCTACTGACAATGTAAGTTTGAACTAGACGCTAGTTTGTATTATAAATGGCAACAGCGAGGATTCTGCCCCACAAGAGGATAGAAAAAATGAAGAAACTTATTCCCTACAACATCAGACTAATGCAAAGGTCTTCGATTATAACTTTACCAGATATAGAGATATCCGCCGACGTCACAACTGGGAAAAATGTCACATATAGGGCAAATTCCAAATAGCTTGTATGGAGGAACTATGAAGAAAGGCAAAACTGTTTTAAAAATATCTCTGCCATGCCTCCATAGTTTGATTTCAAAATTTCAGGACTTACTCAGAACTCAAATATATAAAACGTGTACCTAAAGATAAGAAAAGTTTAATTTGCGTTACAGATCACTTTTAATTAAATGGTAAATGGGTTGTACTTGTATAGCGCTTTTCTACCCCTTTTTAAAAAGGAGCCCAAAGCGCTTTGACAGTATTTCCAGATTCACACATTGATGGCGGGAGCAGCCATGCAAGGCGCTCACCAGGGCCCATCAGGAGCAAGGGTGAAGTGTCTTGCCCAAGGACACAACGGATGTGACTAGAATGGTAGGTGGGGATTGAACCAGTAACCCTCAGATTGCTGGCACATCCACTCTACCAACTTTGCCACGCCGTCATGACGCAGTAAGTTGAATGATGTAAGATTGTAAAAGGGAGGATAGCGGGAGGTCTTGCTGTGCTCTGGCACAAAAAGCATGATGCAGTTACTAGTGTTATTAGGCTCGAAGTTGATTGGTGTATTGCTGTTCAGTATAAGTCCAATAATAGGGAATTTATTCTTAATGTGTACACTCCGTATGAATGTAAAGACAATGTTTAAACTTGCTTTTATTAATTCTTTTATACAGGACAATCACTGTACGTGTATTTATGTGGTCGGGGACTGGAATGCTGACATTTCCGATGGCAGCTCTTTATTTGCAAGACACCTTATACAGTTTTTTAATGAAAATGCACTCACCTTATTTAGTCAATGGTTGTTGCCCGCTGATAGCTATTCTTATATTAGTGAAGCCTGGCATACAACATCATGGCTTGACCACTGTGTCAGTACGGCTGACGCACACGCCACTATACGTTCTATGGAGATTGTGTATGAGGTCTCTATGAGCGACCATATTCCATTCATATTAGATATCAAGTTGGACAGTCTCCCTGAGTTGACCCAGGAGGTTAACAACCTGAGGGCCAAACTAGATTGGTCTAAACTCACAGAAAAGGAAGTGCTGTTTTACTACAGGAGAACTGATGCTCTTTTAAACAATATGTCTCTTCCACTTGATGCAATTTGTTGCACTAATCTTAACTGTAATGATATTAATCATAGGAAATCCCTTTGTGCAATGTATGACTATACTGTCAAAATCCTGTGTGAAACTAGCAGTTCTTATGTTACATGCACCAACAGCAAATCCAATGGGAAGCCAGGCTGGAATAAACATGTTCGAGTGCATTACCCTGTGGCTAAGGAAGCTTTCAGTGAATGGGTTCTGGCAGACAGACCTAGAATAGGTCCGATACTAGATCGTAAGAAGCTAACACATTCGAGGTACAAATTTGCCATTCGAAATGAGCACGCTATGAGAGCTGACTCATTAGCTGAGAAGCTCCTTAATTACAATAGGAGTGGATTCTGGAAAGAGGTGAAAACTTTGAACCGAGGAAGTATGCCGCTGCCATGCGCAATTCTCCCGTCCAAAGGCAAAACCTAGTAACTCACTTCTAGCTGATTTTGAGAAAACAAAAGAAAACCAATCTATCTTGATGCTGTCTCACAAAGATCTACAAAGTCATCAAACGTATAGATGTTTTCTTGAGCTTTCATTTTCTTGCCGATTGAGCCATGGATTGAATCTGCTCTCATGAATGTGTGCCCTTTCTCCAGATATTTTATCACAGTCTCGGGTGGGCCCCATTCTGCGTTTGCACATTGGGCAAGAGCCGTGTACAGCGTCCAGTTTTTATTTTGACCTCCACAGTTATCTGCCCAAAAGAGTATGCAAGGGGAAGAATCAAGAACAATACAATGCAGGTGCTTGCAACGTCCTGGGCCAATCTTCCAAATATCCCCTCGTGCCATAATATCACATAATCAGGTTGACCGTCGGCCCCCATTCGTGCAAATGTCTCATTAAAGACAATAAGGCGACTGACAAAGAAGCTCCGATTGGTCCCTTGAGATACTAGGTTTTTCTGTTGTATCTACGCGGTTATGCGGTAGGTGCTAGGTCCTGCCATGCGCGTAACAGCTTACTTACGGAACAAATTACAATATCGCATACACTAATGTAAAGCATATCACCTAGGAACTCCAAAATTATTATCAGCTCAGTTTTGACCAAAATTGAGTTACTGGGTTTTGCCTTTGGACGGGAGAATTGAGGGTGTAGCAGGAGCTGATAACATAGCTGAGAAATGGAGGCAGCACTATCCTGCACTTTTTAATTGTGTTAAAAGTGAGCCCTTTGATATAGGCAGCATCCGCAACTGTCAGGCTGTTGGAGTCACTGTAAGTGAGGTGCTGCAAGCAATATCCCCGCAAGCTGATAATAAAGCCAGTGGCCCTGATCATATAACTGCAGAACACCTGAAACATGCAAGCCTCAGAGTAGAAGTCCTGCATTCCATCTGTTTTACAGGCCTGGTGTCTCATGGGCTGCTGCCTGACTCCATGATGGCTGTCACTCTGGTGCCGGTCATCAAGGACAAGGCAGGTAAGGTGGGAAGCATGGATAATTACAGGCCTACTGCACTTGCAAGCATACTTTCTAAAGTTATAGACATCATTTTATTAGACCGCTTAAGTGCTTTTCTTACCACTGCTGACAATCAGTTTGGTTTTAAAACTAAACATGGTACTGACCTTTGTATCTATGCATTGAAAGAAGTGATTGATATGTATAAAGGTAAGAACTCCTCAGTTTTAGTTGGCTATATTGACGCATCGAAAGCCTTTGATAGAGCCAACCATCAGAAACTGTTTTTAAAACTGAAAGAAAGGGGCGTTCCTGATAGTATCATCAGAATTCTGTCATATTGGTGTGCCAATCAGAGCATGCAGGTCAGATGGGGCGATAAATTCTCAGCAACATTTATGGTTAAGAACAGGGTACGCCAGGGGGGAAATTCTCTCCTCTGCCGTCTTCAATCTGTAAATGAATGACCTATCTGTCCAGCTTAATACCTGTAGAACAGGATGTGTACTTGGTAATACTGTGGTTAATCATCTGATGTATGCGGATGATTTAGCTAGAGTGCTGACTTTCAACAGCTGCTGAATATATGTACAGATTATGGTTTAAAATATGATGTGAAATACTGTATAATGCAAAGAAGAGTGTCATCATGATATGTAGAACAAGAGATGACAAGGATCTCTCTTTTCCTTCATTCTATCTGTCAGGACAGGTGCTGAGTGTGTGTTATAAAACTAAGTATCTGGGGCACATCAATACTGATCTATTGGGTAATGATGATGACCTATACAGACAGAGGCCTATGCTGTATGCCCAAGCCATGCTGTATGCCCAAGCCAACATGCTGAGAAATACATTTTATTATTGTACAAATGATGTAAAGATCAAGTTATTCAGAGCCTATTGCACTCCTTTGTATACTTTGTAAAGTATAAGCAGAAAAGCTTTCAGAAGCTGCATGTTGCTTATAATGATTGTATGAGGCTTCTCCTGGGAATTCCAAGAAGCACCAGTGCAAGCCAGATGTTTGTTAGTGTTGGGGTGCCCACTTTCTCAGTGTTGATACGCAACCTTATGTATAAGTTTATGTGTAGGGCATCTGAGTCGGAAAATGACAATCACTGTGTTAACGAACCTTGGCTGCAGTTCGGTTAGATACTCATCTGGACTGTGGAACCATTGGCACACATGTTTGTATGTTAGAAACTGACATTTGGGCTTTGTGTTTCTTTTTATTATTTAGTTTTTTAATGTTTTAGTGTTTTGTTTTGTTTCTAATGTTTTGTATATGTTTAATGGATCTTAAGGTCTGCAATAAAGATTGATGATGATGCAAACGTGTTTGTTACTGGATATTTTCTAATAGGCTTCTGCCTTGGAGACTTTGTATGTGTCAGTAATATGCAACTAAAATTATTTGATATTGGTTTATATTGACAAATGTGTTGTTTATAGACTTTATTTCTACATTATGCATGTCTTGTTTGTGTAGTGCTAGCTTTTAGTAGCCTATAGCCAACCATGTTTACCTTTTGTAAATTACATTACTGAAACACAAGAATTAAAAGGACATTTATATGTTGACCGGCGGTTTAACTTTGCATAAGTAAACGTGCGGATATCCTAAATAAATTTCGGATTGGGTACACCCATAACTGCAAGATATGGTAATGCTGTGCGGCGGAAACTATTTCACAGTAACAGTACAGTGGTACCTCTCCTACAATAATTTTGACATTTTGTATTTTTTGTGCTTTAAATTGAGAGAATTCATTGGAGTGAGAAGCCTTGTCACTTCTAGAACCCCTTAAGATCTGCCTCTAAATAAAGGGTCCTCCTAAATAGCAATAGTTTATACCTAAAGGGTCAACATAACTCTTTTTCCCAACCATGGGAATGTAGAAAGTGAGTGTGAAGGATATTTTAGTATCAAGAGCTTTCATGTGCAGTGCAGAAAAATAATATGTGTCTGTGTGTGTTGAAAATTAGTTGTGGTAATTAGTTGTGTCCTTCCTCCCAGCCTCTGAAATCCAAATTGTGTGAATGACAGTCACATGACAGCAGTGCTTCTTACTTTTACACAAGTCCAAGAAGAGCTCCTCAATGCCTTGGTTGAGCTTGGCTGATGTCTGGTAGTGTTTGGCCCCCACTGACGTCGCGTAGCTGCAACGACCACATTGACTTCAACAACACTGCTCACATGACGGCCATGACAGAATTACTCACCTCTCCGCATCCTCTGTAGAAACATTCCTGTCTTTGTCCAAATCGATTTTATTACCTGCACCACACATTGAATAGGATTGACTGCAGAGTTTTCTTCTGTTATCGTGCTTTGCGTTGCAATGACAACCAGAACTTACCTACTATACATAAACAAATGTCATTGCCCAGCATCTTCCTCAGTTCCTTCACCCAGCTCTTCACCTGCAAGGACAACATGCCGTCAGACGACAAGAGACATGCAGCTTGGCCGAAAGCGGTTACCTTTTGGAAAGATTCTTCATCGGTGACGTCATAGACAAGCACGGCTCCATTGGAGTCTCTGTAGTAGATTGGACCTAACGCATGGAAGCGTTCCTGACCCGCTGTGTCCTGCAACGCACACGCCACGGTCACATGAGCAGCCTCTTGTTGATGTGCACGGTGAAAATGTGACATGTCTCACCCAAATGGCCAGATTGACCCTCTTTCCTGTTATGTTCAGCTTCTTATTAAGGAAGGACGCCTGCAACACATTTATAAATTACAATTAAGATTAATACTGATGATGTAGAACACACATCCTAGTTCATCAAGGATATCGAAATATTCCAATTGTAAAGTACCGATTTTGGCAAGTTTAGACTTGACAGAACTCCCCTGCAAATATTTTACAAGCAGTAAAATGTTATTTGGAATCCCTATTATAATTTAAAATACACATGCTGCCAAATACCTTTAAAATTCATCCATTTCCACACTTTTTTTTGAGTGCCTGGCCGTTTGTTCAATGACTCACAAGTAGAGTCCAACCAGTCATGTTTACTCAAATTTTCCATCATTTCCAAAGCTAATTTCATGAATTTAATCAATTAAAAATACACCAGAAATGTGAAACATCTTATATTTGTTTCTTTGTTTACCAAGTATTTCAATATGATGTCAACCTTTGCTAAAACTGGGGTGAAACTTAAAAAGTTATGTCATTTTTAACAAAAATCTCCAACCTAATATCATGAGCCAAATTAACTTTGTATTGAAGAAGTTTACCATGAATCAGTGCATTTTCACCGGTTTAAAAGTCCATAACTTTCTTAATAGTCATCACAGGAAAATTATACTTACATAACTGGAATCGTCGTTGCACGCACTGTCTGATAAAACTGGTTTCATGTGAATCCATTATTTTTTTAAATGTTACACACATGAATAGAGAAAATATGATGCAACATTAGCAATAAGGCAAACAAAAAATGTTACTTAAGGAATACTTAAGTGTAGGAGGGACGCTTGTTCTAAGCACTAAGACGTCTAAGTGTTGTGGCAAAAACGGATTCCCGCGGAGGGAGCACACACAACTTGGTAAATCTGCACTGCTGGGGCTTTGTCTGTACACAACTGATTACTACTTGTAAGACAAATACACATATTATTATAAGGTTTCTCATTGTATCCCATTGGGTTGAGTTTTTTCTTGCCCTGATGTGGGATCTGAGCTGAGGATGTCGTTGTAGCTTGTGCAGCCTTTTGAGACACTTGTGATTAGGGCTATATAAATAAACTTTGATTGATTGAGTGATTGATTGATTATTGCAAGAATATGTGTTTGAAATGATCTAAGCTTAATCGTGTCCAGAAAAGGAAAGAGTTGGCCATTTCTAAAGGTATTTCATGAGATTGTAAAGGACTGTTGATCCGATGATGTGCAACAACCTCTTTATGGCTTAGCAGCTACATACCAATATTAACTGTTCTTTGTTCATGCACATAATATTGATACTGTTTTTGGATGTTCTCATTAAATCAATGTATTATAGATAAACCTTTTTTTGTAAGTTACAAAGCAGAAATTCATCTTTGACTGACTTTGAATCACTTTTTGGCAACCACTAAGTTATCATGTTGGGTTGATTTCAGCTTTTTAAAGGTTACTTCAAAACGTAAACAGGAGAGTATGTGCTTTGTTATTATATATGTAACTCTTGAGGTTTCCAGTAATTTATGCACAGATGAGATGTGTCAATATCAAAATACTACTCTGAAATTTTGTTTTGCCAACAAATATACATGATTTTAAATCATGGATACATCCAAACACGTTATTAATATTCATAATGTGCATTAAAAAATAGCAGTTAATATTGTATGTAGCTTCTAAACAGGAAATAGGTTTTAGCACATCAACATCGCCTGCAGTAACTCAGACTGAAAGTCTCTGCAGAGAGTGGTGAGGACGGCGGAAAAGATCATCAGGACTCCTCTTCGTCCTATCCAGGAAATTGCAAAAAGCCGCTGCCTGACAAGGGCTCAGAAAATTTGCAGAGAGTTCTCCCACCCCCACCAAGGACTGTTTTCACTGCTGGACTCTAGGAAGAGGTTCCGCAGTCTCCGTAGCATTTTCTTCCCATAGGCCATCAGACTCTTGAATGCATCAAAATAATTCCTTCAACCCCCCCCCCAAAACGGATTAACTTGCTGGAATACAAAGACAATATAATGCACATCCATAAACATGGATGCATATGAAAAAGTGCAATATATGTATCTGTACAGTAATCTATTCATTTACATCCGCATCTTATTGCTCTTTTATCCTGCACTGCAACACCAGGGGGAGCGCCACAAACCACGTTAAAACCAGATTCCATCTAAAAAAAGGTCTTAACTCATTCTCCTTCTATGCCACATCAATATGGAATGCACTCCCAACAGGTGTAAAAGTGCATCTCTATCTTCCTACATACATATCCACCACAGTGGATATGTTTCTTTTACTTTTTATTCATAGCTGTATGTAGAAATGTCTGGTTGTATCTGCTGTTCTTTGATGTTTGATGTTTCCCTCTTACACACATGTAAGAGGGATGTGTACTATGGCTATGAGTTGTTTTTTTCCCTTGGCCTCAGTCTGCACCCCCTCTCCAGGGCCCAGGCTAAGACCGATTTTTTTATTTTATTTTAATCTTCTATTTTTTTCTCCCCCCCTTGTTTACCTGTATCTCATCTTTTTTTTGTAAGGGGCGCTGGAAGCCGGCAGACCCGTCAGCGATCCTGTTCTGTCTCCCTTTAATGTTTGTCTGATCTTGAATGGGATTGCGCTGAAAATTGTAATTTTCCTGAAGGAACTCTCCTGACGGAATAAATAAAGTACTATCTATCTAATCTATCTAATCCTTCAAAACCACACTAAAAGAACACCTCCAGGCAACTAAAACCCTAGACTAACACCCTCCCCCCACCACATCCCACCTCCCCGGATTGTAAATAATCAAATCTATACACCTGTTCTTATGCTTTCTGAGCTCACTTTGTTCACTGCTCGCTGTACATATCCTACAAAGTCCGACCTACACTGCTACAATGTCCAATTCTCTGATGATATAATTGTTGATGACTGAAGTGTTGATAGCCACCAAACCTAACCCCCCCGAACATCTCCACATCCCACCCCCCGGAGTGTAAATAATTCAATGTATATCTGATGATTAACTTGTGTGATGACTGACTGTATTATTCAGATAGTATATATTTGTACCATAAAGTGATTAACGTGGACCCCAACTTAAACAAGTTGAAAATCTTTTTCGGGTGTTACCATTTAGTGGTCAATTGTACGGAATATGTACTGTACTGTGCAATCTACTAATAAAAAGTTTCAATCACTCAAGCAATCTAAGCTAATGCAACAAATTTCATTCTTACCTGTACTGTAAAGTTCAAATGTGAATGACAACAAAAGGAAGTTAAGTCTAAATAACAGTCTTTTACAATCTCAATACCAGAAGATTTTTGAAAACCTTTTCATTTACCAGACATGATAAAAACTAAAATATTTTCAAATAGATTTCCTTACGATGACCACCAATTTGAATGTTGGTCTTACAGTACATGTAGTAATCAGTCGAGGACAAACACAGCCCAAGCAGCGCAGCTTTAACAACACTGTTTCAATGTCCATTTCTTAGATGATATAATTGTTGATGACTGCAGTGCTGATATCAACCAAACCTATCCCACCCACCGGATTGTAAATAAACTCATAAATTATCATGGTTGTGAATTCATGTTATATTTTTTGTAAATAAGACAGATTTTTTTTTACTATAAAAAGGGCAATTTAATTCCTTTGTTACACCGCTATTCTCGCGAGGTTTTGGTTTAGTATTAGGGGTTGCGAGACCTGCATTCGCCCAGACATGAAAAAGACTTCAATTGAGCCATCAGCAGCAGCAGGAACATTTACCTAGCTGAACAAGTATGCACAAGACTGAAATATTTGCTGCCCAGGAACCTCCAAAGTGGCAGGCGGCCATGAGTTTTCAAGGCATAAACCCAAGTAAAGAGCCCGTCTTTAAGAAGCCGTGCCTGTGTAGTCATTTTGGAGCCACGGAGTCTAAATAACTGTCTTTTACGATCTCATTAATACCAGAACATTTTTAAAACCCTTTTATTTTCCATTAATTATAAAAACAAAAATATTTTCAAATGCATTTCTTTAAATCCATCCATCCATTTTCTACCGATTGTTCCTTTTGGGATTGTGGGCGGTGCTGGAGCCTATCTCAGCTGCATTCGGGCGGAAAGCCGTGTACACCCTGGACAAGTTGTCACCTCAACGCTGACCACAAATTTAAATGTTGGTCTTACATGTAGTAATCAGTTGAGGACAGACACACACAGCCCAAGCAGCGCAGCTTTAAAGGCCTACTGAAACCCACTACTACTACCACGCAGTCTGATAGTTTATATATCAATGATGAAATATTAACATTGCAACACATGCCAATACGGCCGGTTTAGTTTAGTAAATTGCAATTTTAAATTTCCCGTGAGGTATCCTGTTGAAAACGTCGCGGAATGATGACGCGTGC
This sequence comes from Nerophis ophidion, assembly GCF_033978795.1. Classification (NCBI taxonomy): domain Eukaryota; kingdom Metazoa; phylum Chordata; class Actinopteri; order Syngnathiformes; family Syngnathidae; genus Nerophis; species Nerophis ophidion. The sequence continues at coordinate 62,644,970 of NC_084620.1, forward strand.
GCGTGACGTCACCGGTGGTAGCGGACATGTTCTCCCAGCACCGATCACGGCTAAAAGTAGACTGTTTTTATCGCATAATTACACAGTGTTCTGGACATCTGTGTTGCTGAATCTTTTGCAATTTCCTCAATTAATAATGGAGACTGCAAAGAAGAAAGATGTTGGTGGAAAGCGGTGTATTGCAGCCGGCTGTAGCAACACAAATACATCCGGTGTTTCTTTGTTTGTTGTGAAGCTTTAATATGGAACAGAGCGGTCAAGCGAACATGGTTCTCTACCACATGTCAAACTGCAGGTTTCGGTGAGAAAATTGTGGTAATAGGTCGGCTCTTACCGTAAACATGGGCGGAGCTTGTGTCGTTCCGCCTGCAGCTGTCAAAGAGGCAGCTGCGACTTTCTTGGTTCCTCCATGGCTTCCCTCAGAGACACTGGCGGTCACCACACCCCTGCGACTTTCAGGTACAACTATATAATCTCACTAAAACACTAGTAACACAATAAGCAGATACGAGATTTTCCAGAATTATCCTAGTAAATGTGTCTAATATCTAAATTTCTCCCACTGCCCTCGTCTTTTTTTTTCTTCTAATAATAATAATATTAATAATAATAATGGATTAGATTTATATCGCGCTTTTCTATTGTTAGATACTCAAAGCACTCACAGAGAAGTGGGAACCCATCATTCATTCACACATGGTGGTGGTAAGCTACATCTGCAGCCACAGCTGCCCTGGGGTAGACTGACGGAAGCGTGGCTGCCAGTTTGCGCCTATGGCCCTTCCGACCACCACCAATCATTCATTCATCTTTCATTCACCAGTGTGAGCGGCACCGGGGGCAAGGGTGAAGTGTCCTGCCCAAAGACACCACGGCAGCGATTTGGATGATAATAGGTAGGAAACGAAACTGCAACCCTCAGGTTTCTGGCACGGCCGCTCAACCCACTACGCTATGCCGCACCTTCACTCTCACTATCCTCATCCACGAATCTTTCATCCTTGCTCAAATTAATGGGGAAATTGTGGCTTTCTCGGTCTGAATCGCTCGAGCTGCTGGTGGCTATGATTGTAAACAATTTGAGGGGCTCTACAACCCGTGACGTCACACACACATTGTCTGCTACTTCCGGTACAGGCAAGGCTTTTAATAGAGCGTTTTCCGTTCGGGCTCCAGTACTCTGGAATGCCCTCCGGGTAAAAGTTTGAGATGCTACCTCAGTAGAAGCATTTAAGTATCACCTTAAAACTCAATTGTATACTCTAGCCCAGGGGTAGGGAACCTATTGCTCTAGAGCCAGATGTGGCTCTTTTGATGACTGCATCTGGCTCTCAGATAAATCTTAGCTGTCATTGCTTAACACGGTAAGTAATGAATAATTCCGCTGGTAATCACAGTGTCAAAAATAACGTTCAAAATATAAAACATTCTCATGCATTTTAATCCATCCATCCGTTTCTACCGCACCTGTTCAAGAAGTGGCATTAATGGTCAAAAGTATTTTTTTTATTATAGGTTTGCTTCAGAATAACATTGTTATTAAAAGAATAAGAGATGCACGCATTTAGTTGTTGTAATCTGGGAAAGTCCAAATTAAAAAGGAGACGTAGAATTCTCTGGGGTGGTATAGATCGGTTGGGAGAGTGCTTGAGGGTTCCAGGTTCGATCCCCGCTCCCACCATCCTAGTCACTGAAGTTGTGTCCTTGGGCAAGACACTTCACCCACCTGCTCCCAGTGCCACTCACATTGGTTTAAATGTAACTTAGATATTGGGTTTCACCATGTAAAAGCGCTTTGAGCCACTAGAGAAAAGCGCTATGTAAATATAAATCACTTCACTTATAAATCACGCTCTTGTCAGAGCGTGGGATGACACTGTACAAGAGTACAGGTCTACGGGTTTCTCCTCATTGAGCTAAATTGAATCCTTGCTTCTTGTCTGTTTAATAGATGTCATCAGTGTTTGAACCTGACAGTTGTATTCAATGTTTAAAATATTATATGGCTCTCACGGGAATACATTTTAAAATGTTTGACTTTCATGGCTCTCTGAGCCAAAAAGGTTCCCGACCCCTGCCCTAGAGGGAGGGGGGTTGCCCACATATCAATCAATCAATCAATGTTTACTTATATAGCCCTAAATCACTAGTGTCTCAAAGGGCTGCACAAACCACTACGAGATCCTCGGTAGGCCCACATAAGGGCAAGGAAAACTCACACCCAGTGGGACATCGGTGACAATAATGACCCAGTGGGACGTCGGTGACAATGATGACTATGAGAACCTTGGAGAGGAGGAAAGCAATGGATGTCGAACGGGTCTAACATAATACTGTGAAAGTCCAATCCATGATGGTCGCGAGAGTCCAGTCCAAAGCGGATCCAACACAGCAGCAAGAGTCCCGTTCACAGCGGAGCCAGCAGGAAACCATCCCAAGCGGAGGCGGATCAGCAGCGCAGAGATGTCCCCAGCCGATACACAGGCAAGCAGTACATGGCCACCGGATCGGACCGGACCCCCTCCACAAGGGAGAGTTGGACATAGGAGAAAAAGAAAAGAAACGGCAGATCAACTGGTCTAAAAAGGGAGTCTATTTAAAGGCTAGAGTATACAAATGAGTTTTAAGGTGAAACTTAAATGCTTCTACTGAGGTAGCATCTCGAACTGTTACCGGGAGGGCATTCCAGAGTACTGGAGCCCGAAATGAAAAAGCTCTATAGCCCGCAGACTTTTTTTGGGCTTTGGGAATCACTAATAAGCCGTAGTCCTTTGAACGCAGATTTCTTGCCGGGACATATGGTACAATACAATCTGCAAGATAGGATGGAGCTAGACCGTGTAGTATTTTATACGTAAGTAGTAAAACCTTAAAGTCACATCTGAAGTGCACAGGAAGCCAGTGCAGGTGAGCCAGTACAGGCGTAATGTGATCAAACTTTCTTGTTCTTTTCAAAAGTCTAGCAGCCGCATTTTGTACCAACTGTAATCTTTTAACGCTAGACATGGGGAGACCCGAAAATAATACGCAGTCCTCTCCAAGGTTTCTCATAGTCATCATTGTCACCGACGTCCCACTGGGTGTGAGTTTTCCTTGCCCTTATGTGGGCCTACCGAGGATGTCGTTGTGGTTTGTACAGCCCGTTGAGACACTAGTGATTTAGGGCTATATAAATAATCATTGATTGATTGGCGACCAAAAGTTGCTAACTTTATCGTCGATGTTCTCTACTAAATCCTTTCGGCAAAAATATGGTAATATTGCAAAATGTTCAAGTATGACACATAGAATGGACCTGCTATCCCCGTTTAAATAGGACAATCTCATTTCAGTATGCCTTTAACAAGCGATGTGCATCAGTTTTTGAGACAACACCGGTATGGGCGGCTGACATCCATACGTCCATGGACCAGGACCAGGACCAGCACCAGGACCAGCACCAGGACCAGTTCTACGTTGACACGGCCCGGTGAACCCTGCCTCCCCCGCCCCGCCCCCACACGGCAAGTGTTACCTGTAGCGTCGTAATGTGTTTGTCGTTGAATTTGTTCTCGCAGTATCGCAGCACCATGGACGTCTTGCCCACGCAGCCTTCCCCCAGCAGCACCACCTTGAAGGAGAAGCTTTTGCCGCCGCCCGCTGCCGCCATGGCGGCCACTCGCTGTGTCACAACAAGCTAGCTGCTAATGCTAAGGCTAAGGCGCCTCCTGCGTCGCTCACATCAGCTCGGGGGGGGAAATAGCCGAGAAATGAAGAAACACGCGTCGACACCTGAGGTGGAACACCGAAATAGACATGTAGGACGTACACTCAAAGCCAGGTGGTGTTGTCGTCAGTCTGACGTGAACGGCTGATTTTCACCAACGAATGGCGTCTCTTTGACTTAGCTCCAGTTAGCCGGCTAGCACCAGGGATCGTCTATTCATGAAGACGCATCACTTGTGACCGAGAACAGACTTTGCGTGTTACGTCAAAAGTGGATCAAGTTTGCTATAAAGTCAATGTAAATGTACTAATAGTTGCGATATGTGATTCGCCTGGCTTTAAACTCACAGTGCTGCCGGGTTACTTCATACTAGCGATGTTAAAAACGGCACCAGAGAAAGACATCTGTCCGCACACAATCTGTGGTGTGTCACATGATGCGGCTCTGGCGCTCCTCATGATTTGTCAACAAAACATCTGACAGCTGTCACAATGTCCTTTTTTTTTTTTTTTTAAATAAAAAAATAATATTTCTAGCTTGTGACCAACAATGTGACACATTTTTCTGCGCTTCATTATGACGTCACATTCAACACAGGCTGTCATTGCTTTTTTTGTATGAACATTTAGTAATATCGCATATAAACATGCCAATATACAAACCCCGTTTCCATATGAGTAGGGAAATTGTGTTAGATGTAAATATAAACAGAATACAATGATTTGCAAATCCTTTTCAACCCATATTCAGTTGAATGCACTACAAAGAAGATATTTGGTGTTCAAACTCATAAACTTAATTTTTTTGCAAATAATAATTAACTTAGAATTTCATGGCTGCAACACGTGCCTAAGTAGTTGGGAAAGGGCATGTTCACCACTGTGTTACATCACATTTTCTTTTGACAACACCCAATAAACGTTTGGGAACTGGGGAAACTAATTGTTGAAGCTTTGAAAGTGGAATTCTTTCCCATTCTTGTTTTATGCAGAGCTTCAGTCATTCAACAGTCCGGGGTCTCCACTGTCGTATTTTACGCTTCATAATGCGCCACACATTTTCGATGGGAGACAGGTCTGGACTGCAGGCGGGCCAGGAAAGTACCCACACTCTTTTACTACAAATCCACGCTGTTGTAACACGTGGCTTGGCATTGTTTTGCTGAAATAAGCAGGGGCGTCCATGATAACGTTGCTTGGATGACAACATATGTTGCTCCAAAACCTGTATGGACCATTCAGCAATAACGGTACCTTCACAGATGTGTAAGTTACCCATGCCTTGGGCACTAATACACCCCCATACTATCAGAGATGCTGGCTTTTGAACTTCTCGCCTATAACAATCCGGATGGTTATTTTCCTCTTTGTTCCGGAGGACACCACGTCCACAGTTTCCAAATATAATTTGAAATGTGGACACGTCAGACCACAGAACACTTTACCACTTTGCATCAGTCCATCTTAGATGAGCTCGGGCCCAGCGAAGCCAGCAGCGTTCCTTGATTTTGCTTTGCATAGCAGAGTTTTAACTTGCACTTACAGATGTAGCGACCAACTGTAGTTACTGACATTGGTTTTATGAAGTGTTCCTGAGCCCATGTGGTGATATCCTTTACACACTGATGTCGGTTTTTGATGCAGTACCTCCTGAGGGCTCAAAGGTCCGTAATATCATCACTTATGTGCAGTGATCTCTCCAGATTCTCTGAACCTTTTGATGATTTTACGGACCGTAGATGGTAAAATCCCTAAATTCCTTGCAATAGCTCGTTGAGAAATGTTGTTCTAAAACTGTTCGACAATTTGCTTAAAAATTGGCGACCCTCACCCCATCCTTGTTTGTGAATTACTTAGCATTTGACGGAAGCTGCTTTTATGCCCAATCATGTCACCCACCTGTTCCCAATTAGCATGCACACTGGTTGGATGTTCCAAATAAGTGTTTGATGAGCATTCCTCAACTTAATCAGTATTTATTGCCACCTTTCCCAACTTCTTTGTCACGTGCTGCTGGCATCAAATTCTAAAGTTAATGATTATTTGCACAAAAAAAAATGTTTATCAGTTTGAACATCAAATATGTTGTCTTTGTAGCATATTCAACTGAATATGGGTTGAAAAAGATTTGCAAATCATTGTATTCCGTTTATATTTACATCTAACACAATTTCCCAACTCATATGGAAACGGGGTTTGTACGTAACAATGTTAATATTATACATTAAATAAAAAAAGACATGTAATGATAAAGATAGTAGTGTAGGTAGTTTATACAGTAATACATGTATAAATCAATCCAACAACAAAGGGGTAAAGGTGACATAAACACTGTTGTGTAATAAATACATACAATATATATTTTATATATTAAAGCAGACATTGTATGGTTAATAATTACATATAAAACTGACACGATGAAGTCCACGTTCATTAGCATCTGTGACCTTTTTTAAAACGCTGGCACGCATGCACAAGCACACGCACATTGGGGGTGTGTACAGCTGCTACTTCCTGCTCAAAGCTCAAAGTCCATCGAACAGAAAGGAGACACACAGACGCCACACAGAAGAAAATAACTTTTCTAAGCGGTTCCATCAGTGACATTTCACAAGAAGAAGAAGAAGAAGCTGCTTGGATCCATAGTAGAAATTCAAAGTCCCTAATGGATTGTACCTGAGGCCCAACAGGAGGGAGAATCCAGAGAGTCAGCGGTCAGAACCCGGAGCGGCCATCTTGGGCCAATAGGCGGGTGAGCTCCAACAAACTTCCTAAATAACGTTATTGGTACTTATTTATTATCATCACCTCTGTACCGCTCTGGGAGAACATACTATCAGTTGAACTGAAATGATATATGCTCCTTCTCAGCGCCCCCTGTCTGCCAGCATGGAACCTCACGTGCACGGCGAGAAGGAGGCGCTGCAGCAGTTCTTTGGTGGTGAGAATCATCCAGAGCCTTCTAGAATATGCTCACGTCCATCTTGGTTTTGCGGTGTCCTAGAAGGCCTCCAGAGGGTTTGTTGTTCTAGAGCAGGGGTGTCAAACTCGTTTTAGCTCAGGGGCCGCATGGAAGAACATCTATTCCCCAGTGGGCCAGAATGGTAAAATCTTGGCATGATAACTTAAAAATAAAGACAACTCCAGGTTAATTACTTTGGCCAAAAATAGAACAAGCACATTCTGAAAACGTGCAGTGGGGCAAAAAAGTATTTAGTCAGCCACCGATTGTGCAAGTTCTCCCACTTAAAATGATGACAGAGGTCTGTAATTTTCATCATAGGTACACTTCAACTGTGAGAGACAGAATGTCCATCCATCATCTTCCGCTTATCCGAGGTCGGGTCGCGGGGGCAGCAGCCTAAGCAGGGAAGCCCAGACTTCCCTCTCTCCAGCCACTTCGTCTAGCTCTTCCCGGGGGATCCCGAGGCGTTCCCAGGCCAGTCGGGAGACATAGTCTCAGAGACAGAATGTGGAAAACCAAATCCTGGATTTCACATTGTAAGAAGTTTAAAGAATTTATTTGTAAATTATGGTGGAAAATAAGTATTTGGTCAACCATTCAAAGCTCTCACTGATGGAAGGAGGTTTTGGCTCAAAATCTCACGATACATGGCCCCATTCATTCTTTCCTTAACACGGATCAATCGTCCTGTCCCCTTAGTAGAAAAACAGCCCCAAAGCATGATGTTTCCACCCCCATGCTTCACAGTAGTTATGGTGTTCTTGGGATGCAACTCAGTATTCTTCTTCCTCCAAACACGACGAGTTGAGTTTATACCAAAATGGATACATGGATGATACAGCAGAGGATTGGGAGAATGTCATGTGGTCAGATGAAACCAAAATAGAACATTTTGGTATAAACTTAACTCGTCGTGTTTGGAGGAAGAAGAATACTGAGTTGCATCCCAAGAACACCATACCTACTGTGAAGCATGGGGGTGGAAACATCATGCTTCGGGGCTGTTTTTCTGCTAAGAGGACAGGACGATTGATCCGTGTTAAGAAAAGAATGAATGGGGCCATGTATCGTGAGATTTTGAGCCAAAACCTCCTCCCATCAGTGAGAGCTTTGAATGGTTGACCAAATACTTTTTTTTCACCATAATTTATAAATAACGTCTTTAAAATTCCTACAATGTGAATTCCTGGATTTTTTTTCCACATTCTGTCTCTCACAGTTGAAGTGTACCTATGATGAAAATTACAGACCTCTGTCATCATTTTAAGTGGGAGAACTTGCACAATCGGCGGCTGACTAAATACTTTTTTGCCCCACTGTACCTGTATCACAAATAATCCTCTGGACAAAACACATCAAGGTTGTTAAAAATGCTGAGGAAATTGGTGCAGTTTCAAAATCACAATGAGCTTAAGACTTCGTCTCAGTGTATCTACAAAGCCAAGAGTAAACTTTAAGTCACAGTCTTTCTGGGATTAAACAAAAAAACATGTAAAGTCTTCGAGGTATCACATACCTCCTTTGTCATGTCCATCCAGTGCTAACTCAACAAAATGTAAGAACTGGAGGGTTAATTTTCTCGTTTTTGACAAGACATCATGGGGGAGTAAGGGTGCCAAAAAACGATGCGTTCGAAGCAGAATGCATACAACGGGTTTTAAGTTTCATTTGGATCGAGGGAGAGGAGCAGCAGCCACGTTGTACTTTGTACCTCTTGCCATACTTGCCAACCGAATTCGGGGGATGGGGGGCGGGGTATGTTGAGGTCGGCGGGTCTCTGGGGGGCGGGGTTAAGGGGGAGGAGTATATTTATAGCTAGATTTCACTGAAATTAAAATATTTCTTAGTTCTCATATATACATATATGTATATATATATATATATATATATATATATATATTAGGGGTGTGGGAAAAAATCGATTCGAATACGAATCGCGATTCTCACGTAGTGCGATTCAGAATCGATTCCCTTTTTTTTTTTTAATCGATTTTTTTTTTAATCAATCCAACAAAACCATACACACCAATACCATAACAATGCAATCCAATTCCAACACCAAACCTGACCCAGCAACACTCAGAACTGCAAAAAAACGGAGCAATTGAAAGGAGTCACAAACACGACACAGAACAAACCAAAAGTAGTGAAACAAAAATGAATATTATCAACAACAGTATCAATATTAGTTATAATTTCAACATAGCAGTGATTAAAAATCCCTCACTGACATTATCATTAGACATTTTTAAAAATAATGAAAAAGAACAACAGTGTCTCAGTGGCTTACACTTGCATCACATCTCATAAGCTTGACAACACACTGTGTCCAATGTTTTCACAGAGAAAAAACAAGTCATATTTTTGGTTCATTTAATAGTTAAAACAAATTTACATTATTGCAATCAGTTGATAAAACATTGTCCTTTATAATTATAAAAGCTTTTTAAAAAAAAAATACTACTCTGCTAGCATGTCAGCAGACTGGGGTAGATCCTGCTGAAATCCTATGCATTGAATGAATACAGAATCGTTTTGAATCGGAAAAATATCGTTTTTGAATCGAGAATCGCGTTGAATTGAAAAAAATATCGATATATAATCGAATCGCGACCCCAAGAATCGATATTGAATCGGATCGCGGGACACCCAAAGATTTGCAGCCCTAATACAATACGCAGTTGTGAAAACCCAGTTCTACTAAATTTATTGTACTTGCTGCTTAATAAAAAAAATAACACTTACCTTTCACCATTTGAGTAGCCTTTGTTCTGCCATTTGAGTACTGGCGAGCGATCTCTGAATCCGTGAACATATCCTTCATGGATTTGTTGAAAACATCCGCAAATGCAGCTATCAGCATAGCCTTCTTTGTCTCGGCATATGTTACACCCTCGGGTCTCCATTTAGCAAGGTGGCCCATAGTACCGGGCGTTGCCGCCTTGTGCTTCTCTGATTGTTCAAGAGTGACTATATCCGTTCGGCCACCGTGTCCAATGTTGAAGTCTGATCTACAAAATTTGCAGGCAGCATACCCCTTCCCCTACGAGCTGTCCTGGATGAACTGAAATTCTGGTTTTCAATCATTTTGGAACTTGCGGGCGTACTTCTTCTTCTTACTCGCCGTCGCTATGACTGTCTCTTCTTGGTTCTTCTGCTTCATGTCCTTCTTGTTGTTGTGTGTGCAGTTGTGCACTCTCCAAAAGCCGTAAATGTTAAAACGTCAATGGGCCGGGACGCTTTTGTATGGAGGAAAAGCAGACGTGACGACAGGCTGTCCTCACTCAGGTCCGCATGGACCTGGAAAGGCACGCCCCCAATATTGTTGTCCGGCTCGAAATCGGGAGAAATTCGGGAGAATGGTTGTCCTGGGAGATTTTCAGGAGAGGCACTGAAATGGGGAGGGTTGGCAAGTATGCCTCTTGCTATTCCCAACAGAATTGCTATTATGACATCTGGTGGACACATTTAAAACAACAGTTTCATTCATAAAAAAAAAAAAAAAAAAATGCAGCTCATTTTAATATTTGACAAGCTCATCACACGGGCCGGATAATACCTGTTTGCGGGCCTGATCTGGCCTGAGAGGGCTGTACGTTTCACACCCCTGTTCGAGAGGTTTTGGTGTTGAGAAGGTTCTAGTTGTCTAAAACTCTGATTGATTGATTGAGAAGTTTATTGACACCTTAAAGACTTGAATCCATGTAATGCTTTAAAAAGGCAAATGGATGGCACAAAAAGCACAAAGGCTTGTTTCCATTGTGGTCCATTAAATATTCATCCCATTTGATACATTCGATAATAAAAGATATATAACTTGTAACATGTATAGAAAAATATATGTTTAAAAAATGGATGAATTGTGTACATATACACAGTATACATGGCAGGTGATTTGAAAAACAATATCAATCGGTATAGCTCGGTTGGTAGAGTGGCCGTGCCAGCAACTTGAGGGTTGCAGGTTCGATTCCCGCTTCAGCCATCCTAGTCACTGCCGTTGTGTCCTTGGGCAAGACACTTTACCCACCTGCTCCCAGTGCCACCCACACTGGTTTAAATGTAACTTAGATATTGGGTTTCACTATGTAAAGCGCTTTGAGTCACTTGAGAAAAGCGCTATATAAATATAATTCACTTCACAATCAATCAATCAATGTTTATTTATATAGCCCTAAATCACTAGTGTCTCAAAGGGCTGCACAAACCACCACGACATCCTCGGTAGGCCCACATAAGGGCAAGGAAAACTCACACCCAGTGGGACGTCGGTGACAGTGACAACGATGACTATGAGAAACCTTGGAGAGAACCGCATATGTGGGCAACCCCCCTCCCTCTAGGATACTGTGAAAGTTCAATCCATAATGGATCCAACACAACCGTGAGAGTCCCGTCCACAGTGGATCCAACACAGTAGCGAGAGTCCCGTCCATAGTGGAGCCAACAGGAACAGCTGATCCACCTCTGAAACCATCCCAAGCGGAGGCAGATCAGCAGCGGATCAGCAGCGCAGAGATGTCCCCAGTCGATACACAGGCGAGCGGTCCATACTGGGTCCCGACTCTGGACGAGCGGTCCATCCTGGGTCCCAACTCTGGACAGCCAGTACTTCATCCATGGCCACCGTACTGGACCCCCTCCACAAGGGAGAGTGGGACAGAGGAGAAAAAGAAAAGAAACGGTAGATCAACTGGTCTAAAACGGGGGTCTATTTAAAGGCTAGAGTATATAAATTAGTTTTAAGGTGAGACTTAAATGCTTCTACTGAGGTGGCATCTCAAACTGATACCGGGACGGCATTCCAGAGTACTGGAGCCCGAACGGAAAACGCTCTATACCCCGCAGACTTTTTTTGGGCTCTGGGAATCACTAATAAGCCGGAGTCCTTTGAACGCAGATTTCTTGCTGGGACATCAGGTACAATACAGTCGGCAAGATAGGCTGGAGCTAGACCGTGTAGTATTTTAGACGTAAACAGTAAAACCTTAAAGTCACATCTTAAGTGCCCAGGAAGCCAGTGCAGGTGAGCCAGTATAGGCGTAATATGATCAAACTTTCTTGTTCTTGTCAAAAGTCTAGCAGCCGCATTTTGTACCAACGGTAATCTTTTAATGCTAGACATGGGGAGACCCGAAAATAATACGTTACAGTAATCGAGACGAGACGTAACAAACGCATGGATAATGATCTCGGCGACGTTAGTGGACAAAATGGAGTGAATTTTAGCGATATTAGGGAGATGAAAGAAGGCCGTTTTAGTAACGCTTTTAATGTGTGACTCAAAGGAGAGAGTTGGGTCGAAGATAATACCCAGATCCTTTACTAAGTCGCCTTGATTAATTGTTTGGTTGTCAAATGTTAAAGTTGTATTAATAAATAGAGGTCGGTGTCTAGCAGGACCGATAATCAGCATTTCCGTTTTTTTGGCGTTGAGTTGCAAAAAGTTAGTGGACATCCATTGTTTAACTTCATTAAATATATACATTATGTACATGAGAACTGGGAATTATGAAGGTCATGTGATCCTGTGCAGGTCGGGATGTGAGTCACGTTCTGGACAGTTCTGTAGCCGTGGATACCAGCATCCTGGAGCGCTACCTGAGCAGTGACTTGGACCCGAACACTTTGTGAGCTAAACAGAGGAGTTGCAGCGCAACACGAGTCTCTTACGCCACTTTTGTCTTCTTCAAACTTCCAGCGCGCTTCCTGACTCCCCACCTGACTCCGAGGCCTGCTCTCCTGAGCAGATCCCAGGTCAGGAGTTGGCTAAAACACAATCTCTCGGCCAAGTGCTAATGCTAACGTTAGCGCGTCGTCTTGACAGATTTGCAAATGGAGCCCCCCTATTGGTCCAACCAGCCCATGGTAGCAAGGCAGCTTGCTAACTGCGCCTTCTTTTCAGACCCCGCCTACATCCCTCCTGATCTCCCGCTGAGCCACAACCCCGCCTCGTCTGTGGTCAGGTGTGCGTCCTCAGCGGTCCCGCCCACACTGCACTCAGGTGGACACTTGCTGCCTTCAGATAGATGTTGCCTTCCTTCGCCGCCCACGTACGGCGTCCCCTGGACGGCTTCGGCCCCGCCTGCATCCACCAGTTTGCCAGGCTCCGCCTCCCTACTGCGGACCAGGTGAGTTCCATTGGATTGACAGTGACAACAGGAAGTGTTGTAAGAAGGCTTCCCTGTTCAGCGCTCCTGTCAGTAAAAGAAGACGAAGCGGCTCGCAGGACTCTTCAGCGGAACCGGAGACGAGCAGCAGAGACGCGGCCTGCGGAGGACAAGGTTTGAGCGGCTTGTTGACGTGGGAGAAGTTCCGTCCTGGGGAGTGGAACACCGCCATGGACGTCAGCTTCCAGACGCTGTGAGTCTTCATCTTCCGCTTGGAGTAGCGTGTCCAGCTGATGTGGACTCGTCCGCAGGGGTCCTCCCGTCTTCCTGGTGGACACAGACAAGGGTTTCAACTACTCGCCAGCTGACGACGCCTTCGTCTGCCAGAAAAAGAACCACTTTCAGGTCACAGTTCACGTGGGCGTTGCTACAGAGCCGAGCTACATACCCACGTCCCACGGCGTGCAGCAGGTGGACCACTTCCTCGTCAAGGTGTTTGGGATCAAGGTGCGTGGGAGCGTCACGTGAATGCGAACGTTAGCGAGGCTTCATCCTCCTCCTCTTCCTCCCAGTTGGAAGCTCCCGAGCAACATGTGACCATCGAGCAGTCTCAGGCCGACCGCAGCAAGAAACCTTTGCGACCCGTCAGGTGATTGAGGCGTGGCGCACACCACGGCGGGCCATCTGACCCCAAGATGACCATTGTTTGATTCCCACAGGGTGGCTCTGAGCGGCGGCGGGATTAGCAAAGTGACGTTAGGACGCCTCCACTTTAGCGAGACCACTGCCAACAACATGAGGAAGAAGGGACGACCCAACCCGGACCAGCGGTACGTGGAAGTGCGCCTTAAAGGCCTACTGAAATGAGATGTTCTTATTAAAAAGGGGATAGCAGGTCCATTCTATGTGTCATACTTGATCATTTTGCGATATTGCCATATTTTTGCTGAAAGGATTTAGTAGAGAACTTCGACGATAAAGTTCGCAACTTTTGGTGCTGATAAAAAAGCCTCGCCTTTACCGGAAGTCGCAGACGATGACGTCACAAGGGTGAGGGCTCCTCAAGTCCTCACATTGTTTTTAATGGGAGCCTCCAGCAGCAAGAGCTATTCGGACCGAGAAAACGACAATTTCCCCATTAATTTGAGCGAGGATAAAAAATTCGTGGATGATGATATTGATAGCGAAGGACTAGAAAAAAAAATTAAAATTAAAAGCGACGGCTCCGGGCGGCGGCAGTGTGAGGGTTTCAGATGTAGTTAGACACATTTACTAGGATAATCCTGGAAGATCCCTCATCTGCTTATTGTTTTAATAGTGTTTTAGTGAGATTGTAAAGACATACTTCGAGGTCGGATGGCTGCGGTGAACACGCAGTGTCTCAGAGAGAAGCCGAAGAGCCAAGCTCACAGCTGCCTTTTAAACAGCTACTGCAGAAGGACGAATAATCCAATGATGTCTCCAGTAAGACATATATCACAATTTTCCCATCCAAAAACACGCTGGTTGACGTAGAGAAACATGTTCGCTTGACCGCTCTCTTAAAAACAAAGAAACACCGGCTGTGTCTCGGTGCTAAAGGCAGCTGCAATACACAGCTTTCCCCCAACAGAATTGTTCTTTATAGTTTCCATTATTAATTGAACAAATTCCAAAAGATTCAGCAACACAGATGTCCAAATTACTGTGTAATTATGCGATGAAAAGAGATTACTTTTAGCCGTGAGTGGTGCTGGGCCAAAATGTCCCCTCCAACCAATAACGTCACAAACGCGTTATCATTCCACGACGTTTTCAACAAGAAACTCCGCGGGACATTTAAAATTGTAATTTAGTAAACTAAACCGGCCGTATTGGCATGTGTTGCAATGTTAATATTTCATCATTGATGTATAAACTATCAGACTGCGTGGTGGGTAGTAGTGGGTTTCAGTTTGTGTTTGTGAGAGTGTGTGCGAGTGTCTTCACTAACGATTTGTGCAGATATTTTCAGATGGTGGTGGGCTTGTATGCCGCCATCAGGGAGGAAGAAGAGGAGAAGTCATTCCTCATGGCCGCCCTCGTGTCAGAGAGACTCATCATCAGGGTAACCGCTCACTCCGCCACGTGCACAACGCGACTCCCGATGTTTAACCACTCACATATACACACACACACACAGGCTTCAAACCCAGGTCAGTTTGAGATGGAGAGCGACACCTTGTGGCAGCGCGGGGCGGCGCAGGACGCCGTGATTTGTCACGGCCGAGTGGGCATCAACACGGACACCCCAAAAGAGGCGCTGGTCGTCTGCGGCAACGCCACCGTCACAGGGAGCCTCATGCGGCCGTCGGACCAGCGGGCCAAGGAGAATATTCAGGAGGTAGGACAGGAAGTGACCAGTAGGCGCATACTTGCCAACCTTGAGACCTCCGATTTTGGGAGGTGGGGGGGGGGCTAGTCGGGGGTGGATCGGAGGCGTGGTTTGGGGGCGTGGTTAATAGGAGAGTATATTTACAGGCAATTCACCAACTCGAGTATTTCATATATATATATATATATATATATATATATATATATATATATATATATATATATATATATATATATATATATATATATATATAAAAACAGCTGTTCTACTAACTGTACTGTGCTTGCTGGTTACTAAAAAAACAACAATTACCTTTCACTATTTGAGTAACGTCACTTCCGAGTTTCCAGAAGATGGCGCCAGTATGTGCTTTGCCCTGCCGTCTCTCGCTGTCAGCTCTGTTCGTTTTTGTGTGGTTTGCGTCTATTTTCGTCTCTGTCAGCTCACTGCTTGAGTATGGACGCCAAACACTGTTGGATCTTTGCCCCTTTCCCACTAATATGATCAACTTCGACGTTGGTTTTTTGACGTCCCAGTCAGCTTTTTCACCTGGCCGGATTCCTGCCTTCCTTTCCCGCTTCGTGGCTCCTCTCCCCCACCACCTGCGGGCTGTGTGTCGGGATCTACCTGGATTAGCTGCGACCTTGGACGTGCTGGCCCCCGCCAGGTTCGGTTTTGTGAACGCAAGATCTTTGACGAACAAAACGTTTATCCTGAAGGATTTCTTCACTTCCCGCGGACTTGATTTCCTCTGTGTGACGGAAACATGGCTGAGAGCCGGTGAGTCCGCCTCTCTTAATGAACTTCTGCCTCCGGAGTGTTCCTACTTTAATTCTCCGCGGTCGTCCAGTCGAAAAGGAGGAGGAGGATTAGCAGTTGTTTTTAAAAATGACATTAAATGCCGTCAGATCCGCCTGCAATCCTCCCTTTCAAGCTTCGAACTGTACATGTGGCCTACAGCTGAATTTCGGGAGACTTTAGGGAGAAAATTTCTTCCGGGAGGTTTTCGGGAGGGGCGCTGAATTTCGGGAGTCTCCCGTAAAATCCGGGAGGGTTGGCAAGTATGAGTAGGCGTGGTCAGCTGATCCTAAGAAAACACGTGGTCGCCAGGTGGACCCAGAGAAGCAGCTGAAGAACATTACGCAGATGAGACTGGTGGAGTTCGACTTCAAGCCTCAGTTTGCTTCCAGCATGGGGATAGACCACGCCCACCAGACAGGTGAGCCCCGCCCTCCGACATGCGCTCCAAAATGGCGAATGGAGTGACGGTCGGTGTTTTAGGTCTCCTCGCTCAGGAGCTGAAGGAACTCCTGCCATCGGCCGTCAAGGAGGTGGGCGACATCACGAGTGGCGACGGCCAGAAGATCGAGAACTTCCTGGTGGTGGACAAGGTACGCGCTGACTTTGTCTTCTCGGCAGTGGCTTGCCTCTAGTCTTCCTCGCTCCTCTTCCCCCTGCAGGAGCAGATCTTCATGGAGAACGTGGGTGCCGTGCAGCAGCTTTCCAAAATGACCGACAACCTGGAGAGCCGCGTCACCGAGTTGGAGGTGTGGAAGCGACGCCTCGCCAAGCTCAAGAGCCTGACAGGAAGCCTGCGGTCCACCAGGTACCCCCCGCCCACTAGTCTTCATCCCCTAACTCCCCTTCCAAATAAAATCTGTAATACTACATTGTCAGCACCGCGTCCAGGAAAGAAAGCACTGTGTCGGCCTCGCATGCTTTTCACGTACCAACAAAATCATCCACCACCGGCGACGGCGGCCATTGCGTGCCGCACAGAACCTTCCAGGCCTGCATCTTCACGCTGTGCATCACCGTGGCAGTTTGGTAAGCTCACTTCCTGTTTGTCTAGACAGCAAATATAACTTTGTGTGTGTGTGAGCAGCAGCATCACTATCGGCGCCTTCTACCTGCTCAGCCTATCAAAGCAGAGCGACATGTCTGCAGGCGCCAGGTGACTGCACTTTGTTTGTTTGTGTGTGTGATGATGAGTCTTCTCCGGTAGTAACCTGTTGTTCATTTACAGTAACAGCAGCGAACTTCCTGTGACAACCACGGCCAGCAGCAGTTCAGGTAAACCAGCTTAAAGGCCTACTGAAATGAGATTTTCTTATTCAAACGGGGATAGCAGGTCCATTCTATGTGTCATACTTCATCATTTCGCGATATTGCCATATTTTTGCTGGAAAAATTTAGTAGAGACCATCGACGATAAAGTTCTTAACTTTTGGTCGCTAATTAAAAAAAAGCCCTGCGCGTGACGTCACGAGTTGCAGGGCTCCACACATATTCGCATTGTTTATGATGAGAGCAACCAGCAGTAAGAGCAATTCGGACAGAGAAAGCGACAATTTCCCCATTAATTTGAGCGAGGATGAAAGATTTGTGAATTAGGATATTGATAGTGAAGGACTAGAAAGAAAGAAAAAAAGCGACGGCTCTGGGCGCGTTTCAGATGTAATTAGACACATTTACTAGGATAATTCCTGAAGATCCCTTATCTGCTTATTGTTTTAATAGTGTTTTAGTGAGATTGTAAAGATTGCAAGGACATACCTCGAGGTCGGATGGCTGCGGTGAACATGCAGTGTCTCAGAGAGAAGCCAAGTTCACAGCTGCCTTTTTTGACAGCTGCTGCAGGACGGCGAATAATCCAATGATGTCTCCGGTAAGATATACATCACAATTTTCCCATCCAAAAACATGCTGGTTGACGTAGAGAAAACATGTTCGCTTGACCGCGCTGCTTCACAACAAACAAAGAAACACCGGCTGTGTCTCGGTGTTAAAGACAGCTGCAATCCACCGCTTTCCACCAACAGCATTGTTCTTTGTAGTCTCCATTATTAAATGAACAAATTGCAAAATATTCAGCAACACAGATGTCCAGAATACTATGTAATTATGCGATTAAAGCAGACGACATTTAGCCGCTAGTAGTGCAGCGCTAATATTTCCTGACGGTCCGTTACGTCACGCGTACACGTCATCATTCCGCGACATTTTCAACAAGAAACTGGCGGGAAATAAAAAATTGCAATTTAGTAAACTAAAAAGGCCGTATTGGAATGTGTTGCAATGTTAATATTTCATCATTGATATATAAACTATCAGACTGCAAGGTCGATAGTAGTGGGTTTCAGTAGGCCTTTAAACAAATGCAAGCTTGACATGAACCGCCTCCATTATTTTTTTCCAGCCTCACCCACATCCCCTTCGTGGCCCACCGTGCCCTGGCCCCCCGACGTGCACTTCTGCGACTTGCTCTACTGCGACACGGTGTACTGCTGCCCCTCTCCACCTGGGGGTCGCCGCAACGCCAACGTCACCTCCAGCCAATCAGGCGAGGGCGATGGAGCAGGTGAGAGGTCGAAGTTTGGCGACTGACTTATGACCTTAGCCACGGAGCTAATGTCCATGTTTGTTTGCAGGCACAAACAAAGACGATTTTTTCCAGAAGTTCCTAAGTGCCAGAGACTGTAAGCTCGACATTTTGTAATTTGTACTGCTTGAACATCCATCCATCCATTTTCTACCGCTTATTCCCTTTTGGGGTTGCGGGCGGGGGGGGGGGGGGGGGGGGGGGGGGGCGGGGGCTTGAACATGATGTTTTAAAAATGTGTGCGTCTCAGGGACAAACACCAGCATGGAGTCTTTCATTTATTGATTGATTCTTTTATTAGTAGATTGCACAGTTCAGTACATATTCCGTACAATTGACCACTAAATGGTAACATCCGAATAATTTTTTCAACTTGTTTAAGTCGGGGTCCACGTTAATCAATTCATAGTATAAATATATTCTATCAGCATAATACAGTCATCACACAAGTTAATCATCAGAGAATATACATTTAATTATTTACATTATTTACAATCCGGGGGGTGGGATGAAGAAGGTTTGGTTGATATCAGTACTTCAGTCATCAACAATTGCATCATCTAAGAAATGGACATTGAAACAGTGTAGGTCTGACTTGGTAGGATATGTACAGCCAGCAGAGAACATAGTGAGTTCAGATAGCATAAGAACAAGAATATACATTAGAAATACATTTGATTATTTACATTAGGTTATTTACAATCAGAGGAGATGGGATGTGGATGGAGGAGGGTATTAGTAAAGGGTTGTAGTTGCCTGGAAGTCTTGTTTTAGTGCGGTTTTGAAGGAGGATTACTCAGTGGCCCAGTGGTTAGAGTGTACGCCCTGACATCAGTAGTTCGTGAGTTCAAATCCCGGCCGAGTCATACCAAAGACTATAAAAATGAGACCCATTATCTTCCTGCTTGGCACTCAGCATTAAGGGTTGGAATCGGGGGTTAAATCATCAAAAATGATTCCCGGGCGCAGCACCGCTGCTGCCCACTGCTCCCCTCACCTCGCAGGGGGTGATCAAGGGTGATGGGTCAAGTCCAGAGAATAATTTTGCCACATCTAGTATGTGTGTGTGTGACAATCATTGGTACTTTAACTTTATAGAGATGCACTTACTTTTACACCTGTTGGGAGTGCATTCCACATTGATGTGGCATAAAAGGAGAATGAGTTAAGACCTTTGTTAGATCGGAATCTGGGTTTAACGTGGTTTGTGGAGCGCCCCCTGGTGTTGTGGTTATGGCGGGAAGTAGTTTGACATGTACTTCGGTATCAGGGAGGTGTAACGGATTTTATAGACTAGGCTCAGTGCAAGTTGTTTTACTCTGTCCTCCACCCTGAGCCAGCCCACTTTGGAGAAGTGGGTAGGAGTAAGGTGTGATCTGGGGTGGAGGTCTCGAAGTAACCTGACTAGCTTGTTCTGGGATGTTTGGAGTCTAGATTTGAGGGTTTTGGTGCAAGGCTAATCGAAAAAGGGTTGAACCAGAGTTCCCGCTAGATTCTTCAAGGTGCTTTTGTTGACCAGAGAGGAGATTCTGTGAAGAAATCTTGTTCTTTGGTTGACGTTTTTGATTACCTTGGTTGCCATTTTATCACAGGAAAGATTAGCCTCTAGAATGGAACCTAGATAGGTGATCTCATCTTTCCTGGTGATAACAATGTCACCCACTTTTATAGTGAAGTCACTGACTTTCTTAAGGTTGATACGGGACCCAAATAGGATGGATTCCATTTTACCTAAGTGTATGAATCGCTTGTTGTCAGCGAGCCAGGTGCAAATATTAAGGAGTTCAGCACTGAGGATTTTTTCCACCTGTGACTAGTCCTTGCCGGATACCAACAGGGCCGAATCATCCGCAAACAGGAACAATTCACAGTCGCATGCTGATGGCTTGTCATTTACGTATATTAGGAACAGTAAAGGTCCTAGTATACTGCCTTGGGGGACTCCACGGCTTACTGAGGTGAGGGGGGAAACACACGGTGCTGTTCACTTCTACCACCTGTGCCCTCCCCTTCAAGTAAGATTGCATCCAGCTCGATGAGGTTTTATCGAATCCGATTGCTCTGAGCTTATCCAACAGTATAGCTGTTCTTAAGCGCCAGAGACTGTAATCTCAACATTTTGTAATTTGTACCGCTTGAACAGGATGTCTTAAAAATGTGTGTCTCTCAGGGACAAACACCAGCATGGAGTCTTTCATGATCAAGGAGAACCAGCAGGTGATTGACAGGCGCTACTGTGTGAGAGACGAGTGCGGGTAAGTGTGCAAAACTCTACAAACGCGATCTTTGTCTCAAAAGTCGACACTCGTCCACTTCAGACCAGACAGGTTCGTGTTCCAGATCCCCATCAGCCCGTTTGTCCCCGTCAACATGCGAGTGACGCTCCTCATGAAGTGAGCAAGGCAGCTTAGCTTTAGCGTGTTTGTTAGCTTTTCCACGGCCGTGACCCGCAGCCTATAACCACCTGTCCTGGTTTACTTCGGACAGCTCCAAGCAGCTGCTGGTCGTCCACCTGTGCGCTTTCCAAGAGTCGTCCACGTGCGCCAGCGCGCACGACAGAACCCACGTGAGCGCCGGCAGATACCCTTCAAACACTCAGGTGTTTATCAGCCGAGTCCAGAGTCGTGTATAAAGAGAGTACGGCCAACTCCGTTTCAGGAGATCTCCTCTATGATTGGTCAAAAGGAACTCACATGACCACAGATCATGACTGCTACAACTTTGAGTTGATGCTGTGCGTTTGATGCGCTTTCTCATTGTTTTTTAGATGTGTATAAATGCCCTGTTGTTCAGCGTGCGGTTGCTCCACCCCAATTGCATGCAACTGGGCACCTTGGTAGCAGTCATGGCGCCTGTACTTTGAAAAATATAAAGACTTAGAGAAACTTTAAAGGCCTACTGAAACCCACTACTACCGACCACACAGTCTGATAGTTTATATATCAATGATGAAATATTAACATTGCAACACATGCCAATACGGCTTTTTTAGTTTACTAAATTCCAATTTTAAATTTCGCGCGGAAGTATCATGCTAAAACGTTGCGGTACGATGACGCGTGCGCATGACGTCACACATTGTAGAGGACATTTTGTTCCAGCACCGTTCACAGCTATAAGTCGTCTGTTTTCATCGCATAATTCCACAGTATTATGGACAGCTGTGTTGCTGAATCTTTTGAAATTTTTTTCAATGAATAATGGAGACATCAAAGAAAAAAGCTGTAGGTGGGAAGCGGTGTATTGCGGCCGCCTTTAGCAACACAAACACAGCTGGTGTTTCATTGTTTACATTCCCGAAAGATGACGGTGAAGCTTTACTATAGAACAGAGCGGTCAAGCGAACACGGTTGGATTGGACCACACACACAAAGTACAGTGTATTATGCAGCGATCATTTCGAAAGATCGTGTTTCGAAGAGGGTCCCTTGCGAAGGGCAGAGATGGGCATCGCCACAACCCGTCGACTGGTGCTGAAGAAAGGTGCGGTGCCGACCTTCAGGTTTTACAGGTACGACCATATAGTCTCACTAAAACACTAGTAACACAATAAGCAGATAAGGGATTTTTAAGAATTATCCTAGTAAATTTGTCTAATAACATCTGAATCGCTCCCACTGTATAGTCTTTTTTGCTTTTCTAGTCCTTCACTCTCACTTTCCTCATCCACAAATCTTTCATCCTCGCTCCAATTAATGGGGAAATCGTCGCTTTCTCGGTCCGAATCCCTCTCGCTGCTGGTGGCCATGATTGTAAACAATGTTCAGATGTGAGGAGCTCCACAGCCCGTGACGTCACACGCACACCGTCTGCTACTTCCGATACAGGCAAGGCTTTTTTATTAGCAGATAAGGGATTTTTAAGAATTATCCTAGTAAATTTGTCTAATAACATCTGAATCGCTCCCGCTGTATAGTCTTTTTTTTCTTTTCTAGTCCTTCACTCTCACTTTCCTCATCCACGAATCTTTCATCCTCGCTCCAATTAATGGGGAAATCGTCGCTTTCTCGGTCCGAATCCCTCTCGCTGCTGGTGGCCATGATTGTAAACAATGTTCAGATGTGAGAAGCTCCACAACCCGTGACGTCACACGCACACCATTTGCTACTTCCGATACAGGCAAGGCTTTTTTATTAGTATATAAGGGATTTTTAAGAATTATCGTAGTAAATTTGTCTAATAACATCTGAATTGCTCCCACTGTATAGTCTTTTTTTTCTTTTCTAGTCCTTCACTCTCACTTTCCTCATCCACGAATCTTTCATCCTCGCCCCAATTAATGGGGAAATCGTCGCTTTCTCGGTCCGAATCCCTCTCGCTGCTGGTGGCCATGATTGTAAACAATGTTCAGATGTGAGGAGCTCCACAACCCGTGACGTCACACGCACACCGTCTGCTACTTCCGATACAGGCAAGGCTTTTTTATTAGCAGATAAGGGATTTTTAAGAATTATCCTAGTAAATTTGTCTAATAACATCTGATTCGCTCCCACTGTATAGTCTTTTTTTTCTTTTCTAGTCCTTCACTTACACTTTCCTCATCCACGAATCATTCATCCTCGCTCCAATTAATGGGGAAATCGTCACTTTCTCGGTCCGAATCCCTCTCGCTGCCGGTGGCCATTATTGTAAACAATGTTCAGATGTGAGGAGCTCCAATACCCGTGACGTCACACGCACACCATCTGCTACTTCCGATACAGGCAAGGCTTTTTTATTAGCAGATAAGGGATTTTTAAGAATTATCCTAGTAAATTTGTCTAATAACATCTGAATCCCTCCCACTGTATAGTCTTTTTTTTCTTTTCTAGTCCTTCACTCTCACTTTCCTCATCCACGAATCTTTCATCCTCGCTCCAATTAATGGGGAAATTGTCGCTTTCTCGGTCCGAATCCCTCTCGCTGCTGGTGGCCATGATTGTAAACAATGTTCAGATGTGAGGAGCTCCACAACCCGTGACGTCACGCGCACACCATCTGCTACTTCCGGTACAGACAATGCTTTTTTATTAGCACTAAAAGTTGTGAACTTTATCGTCGATGTTCTCTACTAAATCCTTTCAGCAAAAATATGGCAATATCGCCAAATGATCAAGTATGACAAATAGAATGGACCTGCTATCCCCGTTTGAATAAGAAAATCTCATTTCAGTAGGCCTTTAATGATCCACAAGGGAATTTGTTCCACATAGTTGCTCAGTTAAAAAGGATGGAAAGGACAATGCAGATTTAAAAAATGGACTAAAAATGTACCGATGTAGCAATATAAAATATAACATATATGTAATATTTACATGATACATGTACAGTATATGATATATACTGATATTATATTATGTTTATATCATATATACAATATATAACAATTACCATGTACAATATAATGTTGGCTTCACGGTGGCAGAGGGGTTAGTGCGTCTGCCTCACAATACGAAGTTCCTGCAGTCCTGGGTTCAAATCCAGGCTCGGGATCTTTCTGTGTAGAGTTTGCATGTTCTCCCCGTGAATGCGTGGGTTCCCTCCTGGTACTCCGGCTTCCTCCCACTTCCAAAGACATGCACCTGGGGATAGGTTGATTGGCAACACTAAATTGGCCCTAGTGTGTGAATGTGAGTGTGAATGTTGTCTGTCTATCTGTGTTGGCCCTGCGATGAGGTGGCGACTTGTCCAGGGTGTACCCTGCCTTCCGCCCGATTGTAGCTGAGATAGGCGCCAGCGCCCGCCGCGAGCCCGAAAGGGAATAAGCGGTAGAAAATGGATGGATGGAATATTATAGTATATGTAACAGCTGCAGCATAAAATAGAGCAGTGGTTCTCAACTTTTTTTGAACATTTTTTTAATTCAAGTACCCCCTAAATACAGCACTATGTCATCAGTTTCCGATGTATTAAATTGTATAACAGTGCAAAATATTGCTCATTTGTAGTGGTATTTCTTGAACTTTTTGGAAAAAAAGATATAAAAATAACTAAAAACTTGTTGAAAAATAAATGATTCAAATATAAATAAAGATTTCTACACATAGAAGAATCAGAATAGTTTTTATTGCCATTGTTTGAGAACGGGTTCACAAACTAGGAATTTTTGTAATTCAAATTTTTAATTTGTAATCTTGTAATAATAATTTTGTAAAGTAATCATCAACTTAAAGCGCCCTCCATCTAGATTCAAGAATTTAATTCTAAACATTTCTTCACAAAAAAAGAAATCTTTAACATCAATATTTATGGAACATGTCCACAAAAAATCTAGCTGTCAACACTGAATTTTGCATTGTTGCATTTCTTTTCACAGTTTATGAGCTTACATTCATATTTTGTTGAAGTATTATTCAATAAATATATTTATAAATTATTTTTTAATTGTTGCTATTTTTAGAATATTTTCAAAAAATCTCACGTACCCTTTGGCATGCCTTCAAGTACCCCCAGGGTACACGTACCCCCATTTGAGAACCACTGATATATACAATATACAACAATTACCATGTACAATATTACAGTATATGTAACAGCTGTAGATCCAGCAGAAAATAGACATTATAAACAAAGAGAGGTAGGTAACAGAAGAAAGTCACTCGCAAACACAAGGTGTGGTGAAATTACTGTCTACATTTGACCCATCCCCTTATTCCACACCCTGGGAAGTGAGGGGAGCAGTGAGCAGCAGCGGTGGCCGCACTCTGGAATCATTTTGGTGTTTTAACCCCCAATTCCAACCCTTTATTCTTGTCTTCGATATGACTGATCTTTAGTTAGGTAGATCTTTAGTCGCCCGTACTCTCTCCATAAACGACTCTGGCGGAAAAGTCACCTCTTATAGTGGCTATGTTGCCTAATCTACGTGTGTTCGATCACAGGGGGAGCACGAGTGGCCTCTGCACGTCGCTCGTCTTCATCACAGCTCGTATCACTTCCGTTCTGCGGTGGCCGTAAGAATGAAACACACTTCTATTATTCCTCTTTATACTCTGACGGAGAGGTCACCTGACCCAAGTCTTGTCACATGTGAAGGGTCAAGCCGACTGCAGTACTCACCATCACTTCGCGGGGGCGCTCTTCACAGACTACCACTTCTACTTCTACCGACGCTGCACCGACTGACTTTTAATGATGTGAATTAAGCATGTAAATGATGTCATCCTTTAGTGTGTGTGTATATATTAAAAAGACAAAAATCGACTATTACTTGTTTCGATGCGGGGCCGGCGTACCGTCTCACAGCAGGACATCTTTCAGGACAGACGGATGGACGCCGGCCGCCTGCAGACTCCGCTCCAGTCGGTGCAGGGTGGCGTTCTTCCCCTCGGATTGTCTCCATAGCAACAGGGCGGCCAGAGTGGTGCCGTGATGGCTGAGGGTGTGATCGGCCCGGCAGCGATACAAAGCGGCGGCGGACACGCCTAAATCCATCAGCACGGCCTCCCACTCGCCACCCAGAAGAGATGCCAGGCGGGACAGCTCCTGATCGGAAGGAATTTTCTCTCCAAGCGAGCTAGGCAGACACCAGATGTCTGCACAAAAACATTTCATGTATAAAAAATTAACGAATTTACGATGGCACAGCCACACCAGCATAGATCCATTGATTGAATGATTGATTGAAACTTTTATTAGTAGATTGTACATGAGATGGCGACTTGTCCAGGGTTTGAACCGCCTTCCACCTGAATGCAGCTGAGATACGCTCCAGCGACCCCAAAAGGGACAAGTGGTAGAAAATGGACGGATGGATGTACAGTACAGTACATACAGTGGGGCAAAAAAGTATTTAGTCAGCCACCGATTGTGCAAGTTCTCCCACTTAAAATGATGACATAGGTCTGTAATTTTCATCATAGGTACACTTCAACTGTGAGAGACAGAATGTGAAAAAAAAAAATCCAAGAATTCACATTGTAGGAATTTTAAAGAATTTATTTGTAAATTATGGTGGAAAATAAGTATTTGGTCAACCATTCAAAGCTCTCACTGATGGAAGGAGGTTTTGGCTCAAAATCTCACGATACATGGCCCCATTCATTCTTTCCTTAACACGGATCAATCGTCCTGTCCCCTTAGCAGAAAAACAGCCCCAAAGTATGATGTTTCCACCCCCATGCTTCACAGTAGTTATGGTGTTCTTGGGATGCAACTCAGTATTCTTCTTCCTCCAAACACGACGAGTTGAGTTTATACCAAAATGGATACATGGATGATACAGCAGAGGATTGGGAGAAACCAAAATAGAACTTTTTGGTATAAACTCAACTCGTCGTGTTTGGAGGAAGAAGAATACTGAGTTGCATCCCAAGAACACCATAACTACTGTGAAGCATGGGGGTGGAAACATCATACTTTGGGGCTGTTTTTCTGCTAAGGGGACAGGATGACTGATAAAGAAGTAAAATGACACTATGTCATCCGTTTCTGATTTTTTAAAATTGTATGACTGCAAAATATTGCTAATTTGTAGTGGTATTTTTTTAACTTTATGGAAAAAGATTTAAAAAATACTAAAAACTTGCTGAAAAATAAACAAGTGATTCAATTAGAAATAAATATTTCTACACATAGAAGGAATCATCAACTTAAAGTGCCCTCTTTTTGGGGATTGTAATAGAGATCAATCTGGATTCATGAACTAAATTCTAAACATTTCTCCCCAAAACAAGAAATCTTTAACATCAATATTTATGGAACATGTCCACAAAAAACCCAGCTGTCAACACTGAATATTGCATTGTTGCATTTCTTTTCACAGTTTATGAACTTACATTCATATTATATTCATAAAGGATTTTTGAATTGTTGCTATTTTTAAAATATAAAAAAAAAAATATCACGTACCCCCTGGCATACCTTCAAGTACCCCCAGGGGTACGCCGCGTACCCCCATTTGAGAACCACTGCCGTAGAGGGAAAAGGGAGTAGGTTCCCCACATATGCGGTCCTCTCCAAGGTTTCTCATAGTCATCATTGTCACCGACGTCCCACTGGGGTGAGTTTTCCTTGCCCTTATGTGGGCTCTACCGAGAATGTCGTTGTGGTTTGTGCAGCCCTTTGAGACACTAGCGATTTATGGCTATATAAATAAACATTGATTGATTGATATTCAGTACAATTGACCACTAAATGGTAACAGCCAAATAAGTTTTTCAACTCATTTAAGTCGGGGTCCACGTTAATCAATTCATGGTAAAAAAAAAAAGACAAGTCATTGATCATCACGGTCAACATCCATTTCCTACCGCTTGTCCAATTTGGGGTCGCTGGCGCGCCTATCTCAGCTGCATTCGGGCGGTAGGCGGGGTACACCCTGGACAAGTCGCCAACTCAACAATGAAACAGGAAAAATAAAAGAATAGACGTCGTACCGCCATGTCCACCAGGCGCTGGGGTTTCATTAAGACGTGAACAACTGGATCCGGTTTCGGTTCGGGCCCGCAGATCTAGAAGCAGGCGGTCTTTGAGCCAGCTGAATTCGAAGTCCAGAGCTTGAATGAAGCAGTGGAAAGCTCGCGGGCCGCGGTTGGGCAAAATGTCCAGAAGCTTTAGATTCCTTTTCCGGTCTGTGCTTTGAGACTGGACTTCGTCTACCTGCGCCGCCGTTAAAATGTCCTCCTGGTACAAGAACGGAACGATGATGTCGCTGACCAGCAGGTCCTCGCACAGGTCCAGGGTGTGTTTCCTCAGCAGGTCTTTGTGAACAGGATCCATTAACCAGCCTGTGCTTCTTCAGCAGATCCTTTCGCGGGAAAAATACGACAAAGCCAACACTTCTTCAATGTTATGGTGTCCGACTAGAAACAAGGGTGGCGGAACTAATGACACTTCCTGGTCCGAAGCGCCTAGCTTCTTTTTTTTTTTTTTTATATTTAGTCAAATCTTTTTTCTTTTTTTTTTAAATGTCTATTCATAGATTTCAACTATTACAAACAGTAAGTCAAACAACAATATAAAATATTATAAAACATTATGAAAACAGTACAAAACAGCACCAGGGGGTTGTAAATTCAAAATAACAAAAATAGAATACAAAAAAATATATATATATGTATATATATATATATATATATATATATATATATATATATATATATATATATAAAATAAACGGGATGGCGTGGCGCAGCGGGAGAGTGGCCGTGCGCAACCTGAGGGTCACTGGTTCAAATCCCACCTAGAACCAACCTCGAAACTTCACCCTTGCTCCTGATGGGTGCTGGTTGGCGCCTTGCATGGCAGCTCCCTCCATCAGTGTGTGAATGTGTGTGTGAATGGGTAAATGTGGAAGTAGTGTCAAAGCGCTTTGAGTACCTTGAAGGTAGAAAAGCGCTATACAAGTACAACCCATTTATCAATTTAAACAAAGTGCAAAGCCATAAGCTCATTCAGATTCATTAAACCACTTAAATTTGGAACACAGCATCATCGTTTTCACAGCTTTTTTTTTTTTTTTGCCAGAGGTAGAGAGTGTTTTAATGTAAAGTTCAAAATCTTTTTTAAAGGCACAAAAGATAGGTCGGGTATTAAGAAACTTACATTTATGAATATAAAACTTAGCCAATAAAATAATGAGGTTGCAAAGGTAGAATTAACATTAGCGCGTAACTTAACTGTATTCTTCAGGAAAGTGACGTAATATTTTTAGATAAGTGGTTCTTAAATTGTCATGGTTATTTGGCGACGAACCCCAAGATGCAGAGATGGAATGGGAAAACATGATTTGATTAAATACTAAGACAAAAACAAAACCAAAAGGGTACGAACACAAAGCGCGCACGAGGCGGATAATCAAACAAAAGGAGCTAGCCTGGGAGCTAGAAAATAACGAACAGGAGCTTAGCGTGGAAGCTAGCGGGTAGCGAACAGGCAAACAGAAGTCGTACTTGTATAATGAAAAATAAAACGGAAGCAGGGAACGAAAAACAGTAAGCTACAAACATCAACTGAATATAGCTTACCGCTACGCTGCAAAGACAAGGTACGACACAACAGGAGCGATAACACATCACAAGAGCGACTAGACGTGACATCGACAAGACAATACAATGATCCACCAACTGACACAAGACAAAGCAGGTACAAATAGGAGCAGGCTGATTGGCAACAGGTGCCAATCAGGTGCCAATCAACTGCAGCTGAGGAGGAACACAGCACTCAGGGAACAAGACAGGAAGCTGACAAAATAAGAGCACTAGACAGGAACTAAAGACAGCAGATACTAAACACAGAGGAAACAGACAAATGCAGAGGAAAAAAACTAAAACATAAACTGTCAGGGGAAAATCTGACACAAATGGGGGTACGTGACATTTTTCAAAAATATTCTAAAAAATAGCAACAATTCAAAAATCCTTTATAAATATATTTATTGAATAATACTTCCACAAAATATGAATGTAAGTTCATAAACTGTGAAAAGAAATGCAACAATGCAATATTCAGTGTTGATGTTGTAAGCACAATACCATCCATCCATCCATTTTCTATCGCTTATTCCCTTCTGGGGTCGCGGGGGGCGCTGGCGCCTATCTCAGCTACAATCGGCCGGAAGGCGGGGTACACCCTGGACAAGTCGCCACCTCGGAATTTTTTGGTATAAACTCAACTAATTATTGGGCAAGCCGTCCCGAAAACACTGTATACAATAGGGTGGGAATATATTTCGCTCTTAAGGCGCTAAATATATGCCCCGACATGCTTGGGCACTTATTTCGCTTGACACCGGTAACTTGTTACACTAACTTCCTTCGCATGAGCAGAGCTGGTAAATATATTTCCTCCAAGAGAGACAGTGAAGACCAAATTGGGTCAATAAAGTTCATTTTTGTGAGTGATTAATTCATCAGGTCGCGCTGTTCACACTCGTGTCTTATTTTGAAAGGACACGCTCGTTCCGATCTCCACACACACGCACACACACTGCCCAAATGTAAAAAAATGAAATAAAACAAAAATGAAAAAATAAACATTGCAAAAATGTATAAACTGATTTTTCATGAAGGTTCGCTAACACCACCGTGTGGACACAAGAATAAAAATCAAAAACAAAGACTAAAGTTATCTTTTTTTAATTTAAATATGAAATAGTGATTATTATAGGCACAAACGTGACTCTTTTACTCGGTTGTAGTCGACTTGAAGTGCTTGTAAAGACCCAACGCCAAGGACACAACGATGGCGGCCATCTGCAAAACAAACACATATGTTTTATGTGTGGGTGAGGTCATGTGGTTGATGTACGACGCATACTTGCCAACCCTCCCGATTTTCCCGGGAGACTCCCGAATTTCAGTGCTCCTCCCGATAATCTCCCCGGGGCAACCATTCTCCCAAATTTCTCCCGATTTCCAAACAGACAACATTATCGGGGGCGTGCCTTAAAGGCAATGCCTTTAGAAAACCTCTAGAACCTGTCGTCACGTCTACTTTTCCGCCATACAACCAGCGTGCCGGCCCAATCACGCTAAATATGCAGATTTAACACACACATGCACATACAAGTGAACGCAAGGCATACTTGATCAACAGCCATACAGGTCACACTGAGGGTGGCCGTATAAACAACTTTAACACTGTTACAAATATGCGCCACACTGTGAACCCACACCAAACAAGAATGACAAACACATTTCGGGAGAATAGTCGCACCGTAACAGAATCAGAATCAGAATCAGAATCAGACATACTTTATTAATCCCCGAGGGTAAATTAAAATTTTCAGCACAATCTCATTCAAGAGCAGACAAATATTACAGGGAGAGAGAACAGGATCGCTGACGGGTCTACCAACTTCCGGCGGCCCTTACAAAAAAGGTGAGATACAGGTAAACAAGTGTGTGTGTGTGTGTTTGGGGGGGGGGATAAAAGATTCAAATAAAATAAAATAAAAATATCGGTCTAAGCCTGGGCCGCTGGAGAGGGGGTCCAGACTGAGGCCAAGGGAAAAAACAACTCACAGCCATAGTACTAAGGGGGACACATCAAACTTCAAAGAACACAAAGGACATGAAAGACATTAAAGTAGCGGAGCTGATGCAACCAGCCACTTCTACACACAGCTATGAATAAAAAGTAAAAGAAACATATCCACTGTGGTGGCCTCTGCGGTGTTCCACGCCGTCGCCTGCTGGGGTGGAGGGAGCATGGCCAGAGACAGGAGCAGACCCAACAAAGCAACCAAGAGAGCCAACACTCCACTCTCGGTTGCCAACCAACTAACTAACGCAACATAAACTCAACAGAACAAATACCCAGAATCCCTTGCAGCACTAACTCTTCCGGGACGCTACAATATATACGCCCCCCCCCCCATATCCTGAATTCGGAGGTCTCAAGGTTGGCAAGTATGGTACGACGGCGTGGGTTTACCGCCAAGGTGGCGTAGGTGGAAATAATGGCGATGCGGAGTTTGATTGGGAAGTTGACGTGGTTCTTCAGGACAGGGCCGCAGGGCTACCACACAAAGAGGTCACAAAGGTAAACATGGGGTCGGGGGTGTGGTTGCTAAGCAACGGCGCGGCCGGACACCTTGGAGTAAACCCAGGTTTCCTGAAAGGTCACAGTGGTCACCGGCGTGCACGGCTCCCGTGCGCTCGCCCTGCGAGACAAAGACACGCCCGCTCAGCAGTGCGCGACACGGCAAACAGGAAGTCGTGTGCTCACCTGGCCGGAGCGCATAGGCAGGAATCAGGAAGTGGCATCTCCCAGTCGCCATAACCGGTCAAACCACAACAAGACTCCTGCCGACAAAGATGGAGTCAGAGAGCGTCGATCATCGCCAGGCGGGTCCTCACGTTAAACCCACCCAAGTCTGCAGCTTGATCAGCTCCTGCTGGATGTAACGCTCCGCCTTGTGGAGAGGCGTCACATTGAAGAACACCTCGTCCATGGCGCCGTCCATCTGATGACATCATCGAGACTTTTGTTTTTTTTACCTGAAAGGGGGTTGGAGTTTGAGACAACTTACCTGAGCTTGAAGGTGAAGCAGCGGCGACGACGCCACTGTCACAGCCACCAACTCCACAAACGCCGCGGCGCAAAACTACACGGATATAGGAATACAATACATATACAGTGGGGCAAAAATGTATTTAGTCAGCCATTGATTGTGCAAGTTCTCCTACTTGAAATGATGACAGAGGTCTGTAATTTTCATCATAGGTACACTTCGACTGTGAGAGACAGAATGTGGAAAAAAAATCCAGGAATTCACATTGTTGGAATTTTAAAGAATTTATTCGTAAATTCCATCCATCCATCCATCTTCTTCCGCTTATCCGAGGTCGGGTCGCGGGGGCAACAGCCTAAGCAGGGAAGCCCAGACTTCCCTCTCCCCAGGTACTTCGTCTAGCTCTTACAGGGGGATCCCGAGGCGTTCCCAGGCCAGCCGGGAGACATAGTCTTCCCAACGTGTCCTGGGTCTTCCCCGTGGCCTCCTACCGGTTGGACGTGCCCTAAACACCTCCCTCGGGAGGCGTTCGGGTGGCATCCTGACCAGATGCCCGAACCACCTCATCTGGCTCCTCTCGATGTGGAGGAGCAGCGGCTTTACTTTGAGTTCCTCCCGGATGGCAGAGCTTCTCACCCTATCTCTAAGGGAGAGCCCCGCCACACAGCGGAGGAAACTCATTTCGGCCGCTTGTACCCGTGATCTTATCCTTTCGGTCATGACCCAAAGCTCATGACCATAGGTGAGGATGGGAACGTAGATCGACCGGTAAATTGAGAGCTTTGCCTTCCGGGTCAGCTCCTTCTTCACCACAACGGATCGGTACAACGTCCGCATTACTGAAGACGCCGCACCGATCCGCCTGTCGATCTCACGATCCACTCTTCCCCCACTCGTGAACAAGACTCCTAGGTACTTGAACTCCTCCACTTGGGGCAGGGTCTCCTCCCCAACCCGGAGATATTTGTAAATTATGGTGGAAAATAAGTATTTGGTCAATAACAAAAATTCAACTTAATACTTTGTAATATAACCTTTGTTGGCAATAACAGAGGTCAAAGGATTACTATAGGTCTTTACCAGGTTTGCACACACAGTAGCTGGTATTTTGGCTCATTCCTCTATGCAGATCTTCTCGAGAGCAGTGATGTTTTGGGGCTGTCGCCGAGCAACACAGACTTTCAACTCCCTCCACAGATTTTCTATGGGGTTGTGGTCTGGAGACTAGTTAGGCCACTTCAGGACTTTCAAATGCTTCTTACGGAGACACACCTTCGTTGCCCGGGCGGTGTGTTTGGGATCATTGTCATGCTGGAAAATCCAGCCACGTTTCATCTCCAAAGTTTTCACTGATGGAAGGAGGTTTTGGCTCAAAATCTCACGATACATGGCCCCATTCATTCTTTCCTTAACACGGATCAGTCGTCCTGTCCCCTTAGCAGAAAAACAGCCCCAAAGCATGATGTTTCCACCCCCAAGCTTCACAGTAGGTATGGTGTTAAATGATAAATGGGTTGTACTTGTATAGCGCTTTTCTACCTTCAAGGTACTCAAAGCGCTTTGACACTACTTCCACATTTACCCATTCACACACACATTCACACACTGATGGAAGGAGCTGCCATGCAAGGCGCTAACCAGCACCCATCAGGATCAAGGGTGAAGTGTCCTGCGCAAGACACAACGGACGTGACGAGGTTGGTACTAGGTGGGGATTGAAGCAGGGACCCTCTGGTTGCGCTTGAACACTCTCCCACAGCTCCACTGCGCCACGCCGTCCCGTGTTCTTGGGATGCAACTCAGTATTCTTCCTCCGCCAAACACGACGAGTTGAGTTTATCTTCTTTATCAGTCATCCTGTCCCCTTAGCAGAAAAACAGCCCCAAAGTATGATGTTTACACCCCCATGCTTCACAGTAGGTCTAGTGTACTTGGGATGCAACTCAGTATTCTTCTTCCTCCAAACACGACGAGTTGAGTTTACATGAAAAAGTTCTATTTTGGTTTCATTTGACCACATGACATTCTCCCAATCTTCTGCTGTATCATCCATGTGCTCTCTGGCAGACTTCAGACGGGCCTGGACATGCACTGGCTTAAGCAGGGGGACACGTCCGGCACTGCAGGATTTGATTCCCTGTTGGCGTAGTGTGTTACTGATGGTAACCTTTGTTACTTTGGTCCCAGCTCTCTGTAGGTCATTCACCAGGTCCCCCCCGTGTGGTTCTGAGATTTTTGCTCACCGTTCTCATGACCATTTTGACCCCACGGTGGAGCCCCAGATCGAGGGAGATTATCAGTGGTCTTGTATGTCTTCCATTTTCTGATAATTGCTCCCACAGTTGATTTTTTCACACCAAGCTGCTTGCCTATTGTAGAGTCACTCTTCCCAGTCTGGTGCAGGTCTACAATTCTTTTCCTGGTGTCCTTCGACAGCTCTTCGGTCTTGGCCATAGCGGAGTTTGGAGTCTGACTGTTTGAGGCTGTGGACAGGTGTCTTTTATACAGATAACGAGTGGAGGACAGAAGAGCTACTTAAAGAAGTTGTTACAGGTCTGTGAGAGCCAGAGATCTTCCCTGTTTGAAGTGACCAAATACTTATTTTCCACCATAATTTACAAATAAATTCTTTAAAATTCCCACAATGTGAATTCCTGGATTTTTCCCCCCCATTCTGTCTCTCACAGTTGAAGTGTACCTATGATGAAAATTACAGACCTCTGTCATCATTTTAAGTGGGAGAACTTGCACTAAATACTTTTTTTGCCCCACTGTGGAGGGTGTGTCCTACCAGCAGCAGCAGAATCCTGAGGTTCAAAGCTGCGGCACAAAGGCCCAGCAGAGACAAAAGCACGGTGATGGGACCAAACACCTGCAGGACTTTGGATCCATCAGTGCTGGACAACTGCTCAAACAACTAAGAAGAACGAAACCAGACACTCGGATCACAAGGCAGATGACTAATTGTGCCCTGACTTACCTCCGCTACTGGGACGCCGCCATCGATGGGGTAGAAGCCCACTCCTATCATCAGCACACCCGACACCTACACAGCATCATCACTGTTTGTGTCTTCCTTAAGTTGGACACCAACATGATGTTAGCAGCTCGCTTACCAGCAGCAGCGCCGTCACGCTGATGTCCAATCCACGCAAGTACGTCCTGCAACCAGTCATGACCAGGGCTGTGTGAGCCCTGACACTAAACAGCTGTGTGTGTATGTGCGTGTGTGTGTGTGTGTGTGTTCTTGTATTTCTACCCTTCTTGAGACATCAACAAGGAAAAGTAATTTCCACACGAGGACCGAAATCATGGTCCCAATACGCAAAACCGTTGCATGTAATAGAGAGGCAAAATATTGGAGTCCGTGAACATTGCTCCAAAGTCAGGATTTTTGTTGTTGATTTCATGTGCATACAAAAGTAAACATTGACAGGTGCAATATATGATAAAACAGGGGTAGGGAACCTATGGCTCGCGAGCCAGATGTGGCTCTTTTGATGACTGCATCTGGCTCTCGGATAAATAAATGGGTTGTACTTGTATTGTGATGACTCTTCTTCGGCGTGGTAATGCCGGCGTTGTTTTCCCAAGGATGCGTCGAAGCGATGAACACAACAAGGTAAGTTAAAGGGTATTTATTTAATAATAAAAGGCTATGAACAAAAACACTGGTGTAAACCGAAAAGGTAAACAAAAGACGCTAGCGTGAAAGCTAGGATAAAACACAAGGAAAACTAAAACTTGGCACGAGGACACAAAAGAGTAAACAAAAACATTCAGCATGAAAGCTGGAAAATAAAGTGGCTTAGCGTGAGAGCTAGCGAGAAAATACATATATAGAATGACGAGAGTCGTCACTGTTGCGCGTGGGCAAATTAGGATCCGAGAATGAGTAAACAGAAAAGGTGAGCTTAAATAGGAGGGTGAAAATTAGTAGCAGGTGTGCGGGGCGAGACTAACAGGTGGACTGATGCGTAACCATAGTGATGGACAAAAACAGGAAATAAACGGGTCAGACTGAGAATAAAAAAAACAAACATGTGAAGATCTGAGCAGCAGATCGCAACATGTATAGCGCTTTTCTACCTTCAAGGTACTCAAAGCGCTTTGACACTACTTCCACATTTACCCATTCACACACACATTCACACACTGATGGAGGGAGCTGCCATGCAAGGCGCTAACCAGCACCCATCAGGAGCGAGGGTGAGGTGTCTTGCTCAGGACACAACGGACGTGACGAGGTTGGTACTAGGTGGGGATCGAACCAGGGATCCTCGGGTTGCGCACGGCCACTCTCCCACTGCGCCGCGCCGTCCCAAATCTTAGCTGACATTGCTTAATATGACAAGTAATGAAGGATTCCACTTTTAATCACAGTGTTAAAAATAATGTTCAAAATATAAAACATTCTCATGCATTTTTAGTCCATCCAGCTGTTTTCTACCGCACCCGTTCAAGAATTTGCGTTAATGGTAAGAAGTTATTTATTTATTCTTGGTTAGTGTGGGGCTTGCCCTCCTGGGGTTTGTCAGACCACCAAAGTGTCAGGCTTGCCCCTGACAGTTTGTCTATGTTTTAGTTTTTTCCTCTGCATTTGTCTGTTTCTTGTGTTTAGTATTTCCTGTCTTTTAGTTCCTGTCAAGTGCTCTTAATTTGTCAGCTTCCTGTCTTGTTCCCTGAGTGCTACGTTCCTCCTCAGTGTGTTTAGTATTTCCTGTCTGGTGCTCTCATTTTGTCAGCTTCCTGTCTTGTTCCCTGAGTGATGTGTTCCCCTTCAGCTGCAGGCTGATTTGGCATCTGGCCACACCTGTTGCCAATCAGCCGGCTCCTATTTGTACCTCTTTTGTCTTGTGTCAGTTGCTGGATCATTGTATTGTATTGCATCGTCGTTGCCACATGTCACTCTTGTCGTGCTACCTGTCATGTCATTTTGTTACAGCTACTACCTGTCGTGCTACATTTTGTCCTGGTCGTCGTAGCGGTAAGCTGTTTCTGTTAGCACTAGCTATTTACAGTTTTTCTGTTTGTTTTCAACTACCTTACAGGCTAAAGTTCCTTTTTGCTTTCTAGCTTCAAGTGCTAGCTCTCTTAGTTTGTTATTCCGCCCACATGCGTGCTTTTTGTTTGTTGTTGTTTTATTTATATTAAATAATGTCTTCATATTCTATGCCTGCCTCTGTCTCTGCATCTTAGGGTTCAACAATAAATAACCCTGACACAAGGACCAACATGAGAACCTGTTTCAGGGTTACAATAGTTTTATTTTTCAATAAGTCTCTCAGTTGCTTTCCAGCAATTGTGTTTTTTCTCTTTCGTTTTCGCTCGCGCTCTGGCTCCAGCCCCAACCCCGTCTCTCCTCCTGGCTGCTGCTTATAACAGAGCGACAGGTGATTAGATAACAAGGCCCAGGTGGGCAATCTACGCACCTGTCGCTGCACCCCAGTTCGCTGCAGGCCAGCAAGCCACGCCCCCTCCACAGTTAGCTGGAGAATAACAATGTTGTTACAAAGAATAAGAGACCTATTATACTCTAGAAATGTTGGTCTTACTTAAAAATGCACGCGTTTAGTTTTGTTCAGTGTAAAAAAAAAAATTATGTGGCTCTTACGGAAATACATTTTAAAATATTTGGCTTTTTGGCTCTCTCAGCCAAAAAGGTTCCCGACCCCTGTGATAAAACAAGACGGCAGCTAAAGAAGGACTTCACTATTCAACCCCGAAAAAAACGCCGCCAGGTGAACAGCTGATTTGACGACTTCCGGTGCTGACGTAAGACTACCCGCGTCCCATATGTGATCATAGGATGAAGAAATACACCACGGTACTAAGGCTATAGTCGCTAGGGGTGTGGGGAAAAAAATCGATTCGAATACGAATTTAATCGAATACGTTGTGCGATTCAGAATCGATTCTCATTTTTTCATCAATCCAACAAAACAATACACAGCAATACCATAACAATGTAATCCAATTCCAAAACCGAACCTGACCCAGCAACACTGCAATACACAGAGCAATTGAGAGGAGACACAAACACGACACAGAACAAACCAAAAGTAGTGAAACAAAAATGAATATTATCAACAACAGTATCAATATTAGTTATAATTTCAGCATAGCAGTGATTAAAAATCCCTCATTGACATTATCATTAGACATTTATAAAAATTTTAAAAAAGAACAATAGTATCACAGTGGCTTACACTTGCATCACATCTCATAAGCTTGACAACACACTGTGTCCAATGTTTTCACAAAGATAAAATAAGTCATATTTTTGGTTTGTTTAACAGTTAAAAAAAATTATATTATTGCAATCAGTTGATAAAACATTGTCCTTTATAATAAAAAAAGCTTTTTTGTTTTTTAAAAAAATCTACTACTCTGCTCAGGGGCGCCACTAGGGATTTTGGGCCCCATGAAAATAATCTTTACAGGGCCCCCAACACATAATTTCATATAATTTCATCATCATTAGGGGCCCCTAGAATCCGTCTCCTTTACCCCCCCTTTTCGGCGCCCCTGACTCTGCTAGCATGTCAGCAGACTGGGGTAGATCCTGCTGAAATCCTATGTATTGAATGAATACGGAATCGTTTTGAATGGGAAAAATATTGTTTTTGAATCAGAGAATCGCGTTGAATCGAAAAAAATCGATATATTATCGAATTGTGACCCCAAAAATCGATATTGAATCCCAAAAGATTTGCAAGCCCTAATAGTCGCCATTAAGAGTTAGCTTCTAAAGCCGGTACAGTGGCCATCTGTGGTCTGCGACTCGTTTGTCATCGGCCTTAAGCACATTATAAAAAAACAACAAAAAGAGATCTCATTTTCACCCCTGGTGGTGAAATCTATCAAAATTAGTGTGATCCCAAAAAGGAGGGACTTTTCAAATTGACTGCGTGTCCGTTTTAAAAGTGCTCCCCCTCTGGTCAACATATGAAATAACAAGTGTGTGTAAAAATGTGAAGTGCTCCCCCTCTGGCCAACATATGAAATAACAAGTGTGTGTAAGAAATTGAAATGCGCCCCCTTTGGTCAAAATTATAAAAAAAAAAAAGTATATAAAGTTATAGTACATATTGTCACACACACACTAGGTGTGGCAAAATTATTCTCTGCATTTGAACCATCACCCCTGGGTCCCTATTAAAAGCTTAATTTGTTCAACCTCGGCCCGCGGCTTTGTTCGGTTTTAAATGTTGGCCCACTCTGTATTTGAGTCTGACACCCCTGTTCTAAGCTTTTCTTGTAAAATTGCGACTGTTATTGGGAAAAAATCCGACTTTGATCATAACATTGCACGCATGTTCGGTTTTGCTTGTAAAATTTGGACTTGCGTTGACTAAAATCACGACTTTTATCATAATACTAGAGGCAGGCATTATTCGGAGGTGGCAAGGAGGTAACAAATACAAGAATGGGTGTGTGTGTCTGTGATGAAGAACATGACCAAGTTTGGAAGATCAGCTGGAGAAGAGGAAGGAAACAAGGAAACAAGAAAAGAGATGGAGAAACCCTGTTGCTGTACACCACTTAGCGTTTGCATGAGCAAAACAACCAGAAGAATAACAATCAAGTGTTATTTAACTGGGGTCAGACGTTGATTATTTGTATTGACTTCACGTTCTCGCCTGTTGAAAAGCTGACGTCAAAGCAGGGGGAAAGGAATTCAACTGTTGACTCAAGGCTAAAAATAACTCAAGAGTTCTAAACAACCTTCCAGCTCTTTGGGTCATCAGCAGCCTTAGCAACATGCCAACATTTATGATGACTCCTCTGCGCTCCATCTTCACTTTTTGTCTGACACTTCATGGAAACAGTCCTGCTTTCCGTCCGCCATTTGACATTCAAGCACCTGTACACAGAACAAAGAGGACAGGAACCGGTGGTGGAACAGTTCAAAGCAGGGATCGACTCACTTTAATAGAGGCGAACCACAACTTGAGAACACCTGAACAAGGAGAACCACTGCTCGGGCTGAGCTGCTAAAAAAGAACTCCCGGAACGCAGAAGGAGAACTGGAAGAGATTGCAAACACCTTAGAACATCACCTTAGAACACCTTGAAGGAGCCTAAAAAAGCTGGAATTATGTGGAACATTGGAAGAACTTGAAGATGTAGAACAGGGGTCACCAACCTTTTTGAAACCAAGAGCTACTTCTTGGGTACTGATTAATGTGAAGGGCTACCAGTTTGATACACACTAGAGATGCGCGGTTTGCGGTCTCATCCGCGGTTGACATGACGAAAAAATAGATTTTAATTAGATTTGAACCTTCTGGAAATATTTGATGTACATGGTTCTGGGATCGTGTCTGCCTCACAATACGAAGGCCCTGCATTCCTGGGTTCAATTCCAGGCTGAGGATCTTTCTGTGTGGAGTTTGCATGTTCTCCCCGTGAATGCGTGGGTTCCCTCCGGGTACTCCGGCTTCCTCCCACTTCCAAAGACATGCACCTGGGGATAGGTTGATTGGCAACACTAAATTGGCCCTAGTGTGTGAATCTGAGTGTGAATGTTGTCTGTCTATCTGTGTTGGCCCTGCGATGAGGTGGCGACTTGTCCAGGGTGTACCTCGCCTTCCGCCCGATTGTAGCTGAGATAGGCGCCAGCGCCCCCCGCGACCCCAAAAGGGAATAAGCAGTAGAAAATGGATGGATGGGTTCTGGGATCGGTATCTTTTGCCATTCAAAGAACCATTTAAGACTCGTGTCATAAAGCGAGGAAGACAATAGGAGACGCTATTATTCTCTAGACGAGGGGTGCCCACACTTTTTCTGCAGGCGAGCTACTTTTCAATTGACCAACTCGAGGGGATCTACCTCATTTATATATATCGTTTATATTTATTTATTTATGAAAGAGACATTTTTGTAAACAAGTTAAATGTGTTTAATGATAATACAAGCATGTGTAACACATATAGATGTCTTTCTTTCACAAAGACAAGAATATAGGTTGGTGTATTACCTGATTCTGATGACTTGCATTGATTGGAATCAGACAGTAATGATGATAACGCCCACATTTTCAAATGGAGGAGAAAAAAAGTTGTCCTTTCTGTACAATACCACATGAAAGTGGTTGGTTTTTGGCATCTATTTCATCCAGCTTCCATACACTTTACAAGAAAAACATTGGCGGCAAATTCCGTAGCTTGCTTGATTGACATTCACGGCACCCGAGGGTCTTGTGAGATGACGCTGGCTGCTGCCAGTTCATTATTATGAAAAAATGACAGAGAGGGAGGCGAGAAACACTTTTTATTTCAACAGAATTTCGCGCCGTCCCTTCCGTCAAAACTCTAAAGACCGACTGCACATTTCCTATCTTCACAATAAAAGCCCTGCTTCATGCTGCCTGCGCTAACAAAATAAGAGTCTCGGAAAGCTGGCGTGCACAAGTGATGTGCACGCCAGCTTTCTGAGGGATCGCTTGTGCACGCCAGTTTTCCGAGACTCTGTATTTTGTTAGCGCAGACAGCATGAAGCAGGGCTTTTATTGTGAAGATAGGAAATGTGCAGTCGGCCTTTAGAGTTTTGACGGAAGGTACGGCGCGAGAGTCTGTTGAAATAAAAAGTGTTTCTCGCCTTCCTCTCGGTCATATTTTAATAATAATGATCTTGCAGCAGCCAGCATCATCTCACAAGACCCTCCGGTACCATGAATGTCATTTAAGTGACGTCTTGGTGAAGATTGATGATCACTCATTTTTAGGTCTATTTTTTTTAAAAGCCTGGCTTGAGATCGACTGACACACCCCCCGCGGTCGACTGGTAGCTCGCGATCGACGTAATGGGCACCCCTACCTTAGAACACCTTGAAGGAG
Source organism: Nerophis ophidion (assembly GCF_033978795.1). Lineage (NCBI taxonomy): Eukaryota > Metazoa > Chordata > Actinopteri > Syngnathiformes > Syngnathidae > Nerophis > Nerophis ophidion. The sequence goes on from NC_084620.1 coordinate 62,687,263, forward strand.
CCTAAAAAAGCTGGAATTATGTGGAACATTGGAAGAACTTGAAGATGTAGAACAGGAGTCACCAACCTTTTTGAAACCAAGAGCTACTTCTTGGGTACTAATTAATGTGAAGGGCTACCAGTTTGATACACACTAGAGATGCGCGGTTTGCGGTCTCATCCGCGGTGTCCGCGCGCGGGTCGGGCGGTTGACATGACGAAAAAAATCGATTCTAATTAGATTCGGGCCGGTAGCGGTTGAACCTTCCGGAAATATTTGATATACATGGTTCTGGGATCGGAATCTTTTGCCATTCAAAGAGCCATTTAAGACTTGTGTCTTAAAGCGAGGAAGACAATAGGAGACGCTATTATTCTCTTGAATGACTGCCGGACCCAGATAATTATTAGGGCGTGCTATGAAGCCATTGTCTTTGTCGCCTTCTACAGTATTTACGATCTGCTTGTCAGGCAAGCAACATGTTGTGTGTGGCTTCCGCAGACACACGCACACGACTGCAAGGCATACTGGGTGACACAGAGTACACGAATGGTTGGGATATAAACAATTTTAACACTCTTAGTAATATGCGCCACGCTGTGAAGCCACACCAATTAAGAAAGACAAACACATTTCAGGAGAACATCCTCACAGTAACACAAAATAAACGCAACACAACAAATACCCAGAATCCTCTGTATTCATGACACACCCTGCCTATTTTATACACCCCGCTAGCAGCAACCCCCCCCCCCCCCGTGCATCGGTAAGGTGGGCAGGGTTGGGGGCGCGGGGGTGTATAATATATTCAGGAAATATCACGAATACAAAGGATTCTGGGTATTTGTTGTGTTGCGTTTATGTTGTGTTACTGTGAGGATGTTCTCCTGAAATGTGTTTGTCAATCTTGTATTGTGTGGCTTCATAGCGTGGCGCATATTAGTAAGTGTTAAAGTTGTTTATATCACAACCATCAGTGTACTCTGTATCACCCAGTATGCCTTTCAATCTTGTACGTGTGATTGCTGAAGCTGCACACAACATGTTGCCGGTTCAACAATCAGTTCGTACATGATGTTGAAGATGTCAAAGGCAATAGCTTCACAGCACGCCCAAATTCTTGTCATCAGGATGAGCACTATTGGATAGACGCGGGAATGTTGGTGGCTCCAATTGTCTTTGATACTCTGTGAAAAAAGGTTTAAATATCTCTGTGAGATGTAAAGGCGGCTGACCTCTGATATAATTCAGCGGGCGGTTGGCGGGCGGGCACGGTCCTGAAAGAATGTTAGTTCGGGTGGACGGCGGGTGGATGACGACTTTGGTGATGCGGTTGCGGATGTTATAATTGCCTATCCGCGCATCTCTAATACACACTTAAATAAATTGCCAGAAATAGCCAATTTCCTCAATTTACCTTTAATAAATACACACATATATATATATATATATATATATATAAAATAAATGGGTATTTCTGTCGGTCATTCCGTCGTACATTTTTTTTCCTTTTATGGAAGGTTTTTTGTAAAGATTAAATGATGAAAAAAACAATTGAACGGTTTAAAAGAGGAGAAAACAGGAAAAAACATTAAAATTAAATTTTGAAACATAGTTTATCTTCAATTTCGACTCTTTAAAATTCAAAATTCAACCGAAAAAAAGAAGACAAAAACTAGCTAATTTGAATCTTTTGGAAAAAATTAAAAAAAATAATTTATGGAACATCATTAGTAATTTTTCCAGATTAAGATTAATTTTAGAATTTTGATGACATGTTTTAAATAGGTTAAAATCCAATCTGCACTTTGTTAGAATATATAACAAATTGGACCAAGCTATATTTCTAACAAAGACAAATCATTATTTCTTCTAGATTTTCCAGAACAAAAATTTGAAAAGAAATTCAAAAGACTTTGAAATAAGATTTAAATTTGATTCTAAAGATTTTCTAGATTTGCCAGAATAATTTTTTTGAATTTTAATAGTAATAAGTTTGACGAAATATTTCACAAATATTCTTCGTCGAAAAAACAGAAGCTAAAATGAAGAATTAAATTAAAATGTATTTATTTTTCTCTAAAATCAAAAAAAAAAACTTGAACATTGATTTAAATTGTCTGGAAAGAAGAGGAAGGAATTTAAAAGTTAAAAATGTATGTGTTTAAAAATCCTAAAATCATTTTAAAAGGTTGTATTTTTTCACTAAAATTGTCTTTCTGAAAGTTAAAAGAAGCAAAGTTAAAAAAAAAAAAAAGAATTTATTTAAACAAGTGAAGACCAAGTCTTTAAAATATTTTCTTGGATTTTCAAATTCTATTTGAGTTTTGTCTCTCTTAGAATTAAAAATGTCGATCAAAGCGAGACCAGCTTGCTAGTAAATAAATACAATTTAAAAAATAGAGGCGGCTCACTGGTAAGTGCTGCTATTTGAGCTATTTTTAGAACAGGCCAGCGGGCGACTCATCTGGTCCTTACGGGCACCGCGTTGGTGACCCCTGGTGTAGAAGAACATTAGAACAGCTGGAAGTGAATTAGCACATTTTAGAACGAGAACATGTCGAAGCATCTTAAAAAGAGCTGGGATGATTTGGAACACTTTAGAAATACAAAGCCCAAAACCATTGTGTAGTTTGTATATTGAATAGACTGCAAAAACAGGATATTTAATTTTCCAACTGAGAAACTTAATTTTTGTTGTTGTTGCAAATAATCATTAACTTAAAATTTAATGGCAGCAACACATTACAAAAAAGTTGGCACAGATGCATTTTTACCACCGTGTTACATGGCCTTTCCTTTTAACGACACTCAGTAAATGTTTGGGAACTGAAAAGACCAATTTTTTAAGCTTTTCAGGTGGAATTCTTTTCCATTCTTGCTTGATGTACAGCTTAAGTTGTTCAAAAGTCTGAGGTCTCCGTCGTCTTATTTTACCTTTTTATAATGCGCCAAACATTTTCAATGGGAGACAGGTCTGGACTACAGGCAGGCCAGTCTAGTACCCGCACTCTTTTACTCGGAAGCCCCACTGTTGTAACACGTGGCTTGGCATTGTCTTGCTGAAATAAGCAGGGGCGTCCATGATAACCTTTTAGAACTAGAACATGCATAAAAACACTTTAGAACAGTTTGTAGTATCAATATAACTTTTTAGACCTAGAACATCTAGACACACTTTAGAACAGGTTGAAGTATCAGTAGAACTTTTTAGAACAGCTGGAAGTATCAATATAACTTTTTAGAACTAGAACATGTATAGAAACACCTTAGAACAGCTGGAGTATCAGTAGAACTTTTTAGAACTAAAACATGAATAGAAAGCCCTTAAAACAGCTGGAGTATCAATAGTACATTTTAGAACTAGAACATGTATAGAAACACCTTAGAACAGCTGGAATATCAATATAACTTTTTCGAATTAGAATACATATAGAAACACCTTAGAACAGCTGGAGTATCAGTAGAACTTTTTAGAACTAAACCATGAATAAAAACACCTTAAACAGCTGAAGCATCAATAGTACGTTTTAGAACTAGAATATGTATAGAAACACTTTGGAACAGCTGAAGTATCGATATAACTTTTTAGAACACATATAGGAACACCTTAGACCAGTTGAAGTATCAGTAGTACTTTTTAGAACTAGTACAGAGATATATAGAGACAATAGAGACACTTTAGAACAGTTTGAAGTATCAATATAACTTTTTAGAACTAGAACATGTGTAGAAACACCTTAGAACAGCTGGAATATCAGTAGTACTTTTAGAACTAGTACATGTATAGAAACACCTTAGAACAGCTGAAGTATGAGGACTTTTAGAATGAAAACATGCATTGAAACACCTCAGAACAGCTGGAAGTATCAATATAACTTTTTAGAACATGTATAGGAACACCTTAGAACAGCTGAAGTATCAGTAGTACTTTTTAGAACTACAACAGAGATATATAGAGACAATAGAGACACTTTAGAACAGTTTGAAGTATCAATATACTGTAACTTTTTAGAACTAGAACATGTATAGAAACATCTTAGAACAGCTGAATTATCAGTAGAACTTTTTAAAACTAAAACATGAATAGAAACACCTTAGAACAGCTGAAGTATCAATGGTACGTTTTAGAACTACAACATGTATAGAAACACCTTAGAACAGCTGGGGTGTCAATATAACTTTTTAGAACTAGTATAAATATAGAAACACCTTAGAACAGCTGAAGTATCACTAGGGCGTTTTTAGAGCTAGAACATGTATAGAAACACCTTAGAATAGCTGAAGTATCAATAGACTTTTTAGAACTAGTACATGTATAGAAACCCCTTAGAACAGCTGAAGTATCAATAGACTTTTTAGAACATGTATAGGAACACCTTAGAACAGCTGAAGTATCAGTAGTACTTTTTAGAACTAGAACAGAGAGATATAGAGACAATAGAGACACTTTAGAACAGTCTGAAGTATCAATATAACGTTTTAGACCTAGAACGTGTATAGAAACACCTTAGAACAGCTGGAAGTATCAATATAACTTTTTAGAACATGTATGGGAACACTTTAGAACAGCTGAAGTATCAGTAGTACTTTTTAGAACTACAACAGAGATATATAGAGACAATAGAGACACTTTAGAACAGTTTGAAGTATCAATATACTGAAACGTTTTAGAACTAGAACATGTATAGAAACACCTAAGAACAGCTGGAAGTATCAATATAACTTTTTAGAACTACAACATGTATAGAAACACCTTAGAATAGCTGGAGTATCAATAACTTTTTAGAATATGTATAGAAACACCTTAGAACAGCTAAAGTATCAGGACTTTTAGAATAAAAACATGTATTGAAACACCTCAGAACAGCTGGAAGTATTAAAATAACTTTTTAGAACATGTATAGGAAGACCTTAGAACCGTTGAAGTATTAGTAGTACTTTTTAGAACTAGAACAGAGAGAGATATAGACAATAGAATCACTTTAGAACAGTTTGAAGTATCAATATAACTTTTTAGAACTAAAACATGTAAAGAAACACCATAGAACCGCTGAAGTATCAATAGAAAATTTTTAGAACTAGAACATGTGTAGAAACACCTTTGAACAGCTGGAAGTATACTTTTTTAGAACTACAACATATATAGAAACACCTTAGTACAGCTGAATTATCAGTAGAACTTTTTTAAACTAAAACATGAATAGAAACACCTTAGAACAGCTGAAGTATCAATGGTACGTTTTAGAACTACAACATGTATAGAAACACCTTAGAACAGCTGGAGTGTCAATATAACTTTTTAGAACTAGAATAAATATAGAAACACCTTACAACAGCTGAAGTATCAGTAGAATTTTTTTAGAACTACAACATGTATAGAAACACCTTAGAACAGCTGGAGTGTCAATATAACTTTTTAGAACTAGAATAAATATAGAAACACCTTACAACAGCTGAAGTATCAGTAGAATTTTTTTAGAACTACAACATGTATAGAAACACCTTAGAACTGCTGGAGTGTCAATATAAATTTTTAGAACTACAATACATATAGAAACACCTTAGAACAACTGAAGTATCAGTAGATTTTTTAGAACTACAACATGTATAGAAACACCTTTGAACAGCTGGAGTCTCAATATAACTTTTTAGAACTAGTACATGTATATAAACACCTTAGAACAGCTGAAGTATCCGGAATTTTAGAACGAAAACATGTATAGAAACACCTCAGAACAGCTGGAAGTATCAATATAACTTTTTAGAACATGTATAGGAACACCTTAGAACAGCTGAAGTATCAGTAGTACTTTTTAGAACTAGAACAGAGAGATATAGAGACAATAGAAACACTTTAGAACAGTTTGAAGTATCAATATAACTTTTTAGAACTAGAAACATGTATAGAAACACCTAAGAACAGTTGGAAGTATCAATACAACTTTTTAGAACTAAACCATGTATAGAAACACCATAGAACAGCTGGAAATATCAATATAACGTCTTCGAACTAGAACATGTGTAGAAACACCTTAGAACAGCTAAATTATCAATAGTACGTTTTAGAACTACAACATGTATCGAAACACTTTAGAACAGCAGGAGTATCAATATAACTTTTTAGAACTAGAATACATATAGAAACACCTTACAACAGCTGAAGTATCAATAGAACGTTTTTATAACTAGTACATTAATAGAAACACCTTAGAACAGCTGAAGTATCAATATAACTTTTTAGAACATGTATCAATAGTTTTTAGACTAGTACATGTATAGGAACACCTTAGAACAGCTGGAAGTATCAATATAACTTTATAACTAAAACATATAAAAACACCATAGAACAGCTGGAGTATCAGTAGAGCTTTTTAGAACTAAAACATGAATAGAAACACCTTAAAACAGCTGGAGTATCACTAGAACGTTTTTATAACTAGTACATTAATAGAAACACCTTAGAACAGCTGAAGTATCAATATAACTTTTTAGAACATGTATAGGAACACCTTAGAACAGCTGAAGTATCAGCAGTACTTTTTAGAACTAGAACAGAGAGATATAGAGACAATAGAGACACTTTAGAACAGTCTGAAGTATCAATATAACGTTTTAGAGCTGGAACATGTATAGGAACACCATAGAACAGCTGGAGTATCAGTAGAGCTTTTTAGAACTAAAACATGAATAGAAACACCTTAAAACAGCTGGAGTATCACTAGAACGTTTTTATAACTAGTACATTAATAGAAACACCTTAGAACAGCTGAAGTATCAATATAACTTTTTAGAACATGTATAGGAACACCTTAGAACAGCTGAAGTATCAGCAGTACTTTTTAGAACTAGAACAGAGAGATATAGAGACAATAGAGACACTTTAGAACAGTCTGAAGTATCAATATAACGTTTTAGAGCTGGAACATGTATAGGAACACCATAGAACAGCTGGAGTATCAGTAGAGCTTTTTAGAACTAAAACATGAATAGAAACACCTTAAAACAGCTGGAGTATCACTAGAACGTTTTTATAACTAGTACATTAATAGAAACACCTTAGAACAGCTGAAGTATCAATATAACTTTTTAGAACATGTATAGGAACACCTTAGAACAGCTGTAGTATCAGCAGTACTTTTTAGAACTAGAACAGAGAGATATAGAGACAATAGAGACACTTTAGAACAGTCTGAAGTATCAATATAACGTTTTAGAGCTGGAACATGTATAGGAACACCTTAGAACAGCTGAAGTATCAGTAGTACTTTTTAGAACTAGAACAGAGAGATATTGAGACACTTTAGAACAGTCTGAGGTATCAATATAACGTTTTAGACCTAGAACATGTATAGAAACACCTTAGAACAGCTGGAAGTATCATAACTTTTTAGAACATGTATAGGAACACCTTAGAACAGTTGAAGTATCAGTAGTACTTTTTAGAACTAGAACAGAGAGATATAGAGACAATAGAGACACTTTAGAACAGTCTGAAGTATCAATATAACGTTTTAGAGCTAGAACATGTGTAGGAACACCTAAGAAAAGCTGAAGTATCAGTAGTACTTTTTAGAACTAGAAAAGAGAGATATTGAGACACTTTAGAACAGTCTGAAGTATCAATATAACGTTTTAGACCTAGACCATGTATAAGAACACTTTAGAACAGCTGAAGTATCAGTAATACATTTAGAACTAGAACAGAGAGATATAGAGACAATAGAGACACTAGAACAGTGAAGTATCAATATAACGTTTAAGACCTAGAACATGTAAACAGCTGGAAGTATCATAACTTTTTAGAACATGTATAGGAACACCTTAGAACAGCTGAAGTATCAGCAGTACTTTTTAGAACTACAACAGAGAGATATAGAGACAATAGAGACACTTTAGAAGAGTTTGAAGTATCAATATAACTTTTTAGAACTAAAACATGTATAGAAACACCATAGAACAGCTGGAAATATCAATATAACTTTTTAGAACTAGAACATGTGTAGAAACACCTTAGGACAGCTGGAAGTATCAAACTTTTTTAGAACTACAACATGTATAGAAACACCTTAGAACAGCTGAAGTATCAATGGTACGTTTCAGAACTACAACATGTATAGAAAAACCTTAGAACAGCTGAAGTATCAATATAACGTTTTAGAACTACAACATGTATAGAAACACCTTAGAACAGCTGAAGTATCTCTAGAACGTTTTTAGACTCGTACATGCATAGAAACAGCTGAAGTATCAGGACTTTTAGAACAAAAACATGTATAGAAACACCGTAGAACAGCTGGAAGTATCAATATAACTTTTTAGAACATGTATAGAAACACCTCAGAACAGCTGAAGTATCAGTAGTACTTTTTAGAACTAGAACAGAGCGATATAAAGACACTTTAGAACAGTCTGAAGTATCAATATGTTTTACACCTAAAAAATGGATAGAAACACTTTAGAATAGCTGAAGTATCAGGACTTTTACAACGAAAACATGTATAGAAACACCGTAGAACAGCTGGAAGTATCAATATAACTTTTTAGAACATGTATAGGAACACCTTAGCACAGCTGAAGTATCAGCAGTACTTTTTAGAACTAGAACAGAGAGATATAGAGACAATAGAGACACTTTAGAACAGTCTGAAGTATCAATATAACATTTTAGAGCTACAACATGTATAGGAACACCTTAGAACAGCTGAAGTATCAGTAATACTTTTTAGAACTAGAACAGAGAGATATTGAGACACTTTAGAACAGTCTGAAGTATCGATATAACATTTTAGACCTAGAACATGTATAGAAACACCTTAGAACAGCTGGAAGTATCATAACTTTTTAGAACACCTTAGAACAGCTGAAGTATCAGTAGTACTTTTTATAACTAGAACAGAGAGATATAGAGACAATACAGACACTTTAGAACAGTCTGAAGTATCAATATAACGTTTTAGAGCTAGAACATGTATAGGAACACCTTAGAACAGCTGAAGTATCAGTAGTACTTTTTAGAAATAGAACAGTCTGAAGTATCAATATAACGTTTTAGAGCTAGACAATGTATAGGAACACCTTAGAACAGCTGAAATATCAGCAGTACTTTTTAGAACTAGAACAGAGAGATATAGAGACAATAGAGACACTTTAGAACAGTCTGAAGTATCAATATAACGTTTTAGAGCTAGAACATGTATAGGAACACCTTAGAACAGCTGAAGTATCAGTAGTACTTTTTAGAAATAGAACAGTCTGAAGTATCAATATAACGTTTTAGAGCTAGACAATGTATAGGAACACCTTAGAACAGCTGAAATATCAGCAGTACTTTTTAGAACTAGAACAGAGAGATATAGAGACAATAGAGACACTTTAGAACAGTCTGAAGTATCAATATAACGTTTTAGAGCTAGAACATGTATAGGAACACCTTAGAACAGCGGAAGTATCAGTAGTACTTTTTAGAACTAGAACAGAGAGATATAGAGACACTTTAGAACAGTCTGAAGTATCAATATAACGTTTTAGAGCTAGAACATGTATAGAAACACCTTAGAACAGCTGGAAGTATCAATATAACTTTTTAGAACATGTATAGAAACACCTTAGAACAGCTGGAGTGTCATAACTTTTTAGAACTAGAATAAATAAAGAAACACCTTACAACAGCTGAAGTTTCACTAGAACGTTTTTAGAACTACAACATGTTTAGAAACACCTTAGAATAGCTGAAGTATCAATAGACTTTTTAGAACTAGTACATGTACAGAAACACCTTAGAACAGCTGAAGTATCACTAGTACTTTTTAGAACTAGAACAGAGAGATATTGAGACACTTTAGAACAGTCTGAAGTATCAATATAACGTTTTAGACCTAGAACGTGTATAGAAACACCTTAGAACACCTGGAAGTATCATTACAACTTTTTAGAACATGTATAGGAACACCTTAGAACAGCTGAAGTATCAGTAGTACTTTTTAGAACTAGAACAGAGAGACATAGAGATAATACAGACACTTTAGAACAGTCTGAAGTATCAATATAACCTTTTAGAGCTAGAACATGTATAGGAACACCTTAGAACAGCTGAAGTATCAGTAGTACTTTTTAGAACTAGAACAGAGATATATAGAGACACTTTAGAACAGTCTGAAGTATCAATAGAACGTTTTAGACCTAGAACATGTATAGGAACACCTTAGAACAGCTGAAGTATCAGTAGTACTTTTTAGAACTAGAACAGAGATATATAGAGACACTTTAGAACAGTCTGAAGTATCAATAGAACGTTTTAGACTTAGAACATGTATAGGAACACCTTAGAACAGCTGAAGTATCAGTAGTACTTTTTAGAACTAGAACAGAGATATATAGAGACACTTTAGAACAGTCTGAAGTATCAATAGAACGTTTTAGACCTAGAACATGTATAGAAACAGCTTAGAACAGCTGGAAGTATCAATATAACTTTTTAGAACATGTATAAGAACACCTTAGAACAGCTGAAGTATCAGTAATACTTTTTAGAACTAGAACAAAGAGATATAGGGACAATAGAGACACTTTAGAACAGTTTGAAGTATCAATATAACTTTTTAGAACTAAAACATGTGTAGAAACACCTTAGAACAGCTGGAAGTATCAAACTTTTTTAGAACTACAACATGTATAGAAACACCTTAGAACAGCTGAAGTATCTCTGGAACGTTTTTAGACTCGTACATGTATAGAAACAGCTGAAGTATCAGGACTTTTAGAACGAAAACATGTATAGAAACACCGTAGAACAGCTGGAAGTATCAATATAACTTTTTAGAACATGTATAGGAACACCTTAGAACAGCTGAAGTATCAGCAGTACTTTTTAGAACTAGAACAGAGAGATATAGAGACACTTTAGAACAGTCTGAAGTATCAATATAACGTTTTAGAGCTAGAACATGTATAGGAACACCTTAGAACAGCTGAAGTATCAGTAGTACTTTTTAGAACTAGAACAGAGAGATATTGAGACACTTTAGAACAGTCTGAAGTATCAATATAACGTTTTAGACCTAGAACATGTATAGGAACACCTTAGGACAGCTGGAAGTATCAATATAACTTTTTAGAACATGTATAGGAACACCTTAGAACAGCTGAAGTATCAGTAGTACTTTTTAGAACTAGAACAGAGAGATATAGAGATAATACAGACACTTTAGAACAGTCTGAAGTATCAATATAACATTTTGGACCTAGAACATGTATAGAAACACCTTAGAACAGCTGGAAGTATCTTAATAGAATTTAGAGGGGTTGGGTGTGAAGTAGAACATTTTCAGGTGACAACCGCAGAAGAGAAGAGTGACACAAGGAACAGCAGCGAGATTATGAACCTGTTCTTACTTGTCCTGATTTGTCTTGATAAGTCTTGTCGCACATGAGAGTTGGAACACGGTCATGTTCTACCTTCTCAAAAGTCAGGCTCAAAGATGAGAATGATGTCGATAAGACCACTGTTTGGCTTGGAGGCTCTTCCAACAATAAAAGCTTCAATCAATAAAAGTATTTTTTCACATTTTGTGATGACAAAAACAAGAACATAATTGGATCGCCTAAAACATAACTTTTATAATTGGGAAAAAAAAAAGCACATTTAATTGGTCATCTCTTGTGGTCCTGTTATATTTACACACGTCACTTTCGGTACATTCCAACTAATTTGCATGAAAAACAGCACAAATCAATAAATGGGAGTTAAAGTCCAAACGTTCCTTCAAAATAAAAGCATAGGGCGGTCTGGGGGGCCCGCTGAGGGGCGTGTTCAGGCCGTGGAGGCGTTGTCCTTGGTGATCTGACAGTAGAGGATCATGGAGAAGACCATGCCAGCGATCTACGGCGAGCATGAGAACATATAACAACTTTCCAACTATAATTACGTACGTGTGTGTGTGTGTGTGTGTGTGTGTGTGTGTGTGTGTGTGCTGACCAGCAGGATGGCGATGGCGAATGCGATTCCGATCACCACCTCCATGTTTTTTTCCAACAGACGGATAATCTGACTGGAGCAGGGCTGCGGGGCGACATGGTGACATGACTTTAACGCTCCTGTGGTGGTCGTCACGGCGACCGATGGCGTCTCCAAAGTGCGTGTGTGTGCGCCTCACCGTGTTGTACACGCCGGTGGCGCTGCAATCGGACTCCGTGGCGCTGCAGCGGCACGAGGCGGGAATGGTGGCCCAGTCAGACGCTCCGTTGATGAGTCCGCAACATTTGAGCTGGGAGAGGAAAGATGGCGGTTGGCGTGCGTGTGTATGTTGAGCAGTGAAGTGGAGTGAATTATATTTATATAGCGCTTTTCTCTCGTGACTCAAAGCGCTTTTACATAGTGAAACCCAATATCTAAGTTACATTTAAAGCAGTGTGGGTGGCACTGGGAGCAGGTGGGTAAAGTGTCTTGCCCAAGGACACAACGGCAGTAACTAGGATGGCACAAGCGGGAATCGAACCTGCAACCCTCAAGTTGCTGGCACGGCCACTCTACCAACCGAGCTATGCTATGGGTAAAGTGTCTTGCCCAAGGACACTGTCAGGGTCAAATACCATGAGACATTATATCATGGGTGTCAAACTCTGGCCCGCCGTGTAATTTAATTTGGCCCTTGAGGCAGTATCAATTTAGCATTAGAGCTGGCCTGCTGCTGTAACATCGCATTCACCGCTAATACTCATACTTGCCAACCCTCCTAATTTTCCCGGTAGACTCCAGAAGTTCAGTGCCCCTCCCAAAAATCTCCCGGGGCAACCATTCTCCCGAATTTCTACCTGGACAACTATATTGGGGGAGTGCCTTAAAGGCACTGCCTTTAGAGTTCTCTACAACCTGTCGTCACGTCCGCTTTTCCTCCATACTAAAAGCGTGTCACATAGTATTTGTGGCTTTTACACACACACACAAGTGAATGCAAGGCACACTTGGTCAACAGCCATACAGGTCACACTGAGGGTGGCCGTATAAACAACTTTAGCACTGTTACATATATGCGCCACACCGTGAACCCACACCAAAGAAGAATGACAAACACATTTCCAGTGACCATCCGCACCGTAACACAACAGAACAAATACCCAGAATCCCTTTGCAGCACTAAGTCTTCCGGGAAACTTCCAGCAAACTGACCAATAATTAACATTTTATTCATGCATTTTCTCTTGCTACTTCGAGGCTTGAATGTTTGGTTCATTCATTATTTTTTATTTTATTTTCAAATTTATTATTAGCCTGTGGAAAAAATTGATATATACCTCAGAAGATCGCAAATAGAAAAAAAAGGCATAACATTTTTATTTACGTTTTATTTGATATGCCATTGATATTTTTTTAATTATTATTATTGTTATTATTTGAAACTGGATTTTGCATGTCACTAAAGTTATATAAGCCTTGCTTGTTCAATATTTAATGCAAACTTGTTTTGGTCCCTATTAAAAGGTTTATTTAAATGGGTAAATGGGTTGTACTTGTATAGCGCTTTTCTACCTTCAAGGTACTCAAAGCGCTTTTGACACTACTTCCACATTTACCCATTCACACACACATTCACACACTGATGGAGGGAGCTGCCATGCAAGGCGCTAACCAGCACCCATCAGGAGCAAGGGTGAAGTGTCTTGCTCAGGACACAACGGACGTGACGAGGTTGGTACTAGGTGGGGATTGAACCAGGGACCCTCGGGTTGCACACGGCCACTCTCCCACTGCGCCACGCCGTCCCTGTTCAACCTTGGCCCGCGGCTTTGTTCCGTTTAAAATTTTGGCCCACTCTGTATTTGAGTTTGACACCCCTGCTTAATATAGACACAGAAACAGAGAATAGAAGACAAACCAGTGATTGCTTTTCCAGTACAAAGAGAGTGACCTGGAGAAAGTTTGTCATTTACAGGCTCCAATTCACTCTTAAACCTTTTTCGCATCTCCTCGCCTTTTAAATCATTCGGGATAGCCTGCATTACATACACAAACACACACAGCTGCACTAAGGGAGGAGGGGAATTTGCAGCTGTGTTGGAAACCTAACACCTATGTGAAGAACATCCATCCATTTCTACCGCTTATTCCCTTTTAGGAGTCGCTGGCGCCTATCTCAGCTACAATCGGGCAGAAGGCGGCCTACACCCTGGACAAGTCGCCACCTCATCGCAGGGCCAACACAGATAGACAGACAACATTCACACTCACATTCACACACTAGGGCCAATTTAGTGTTGCCAATCAACCTATCAACATAACATAACATAACGGTCTCATCTGCAAACTCCTCTTTGAAGTTGGCAGGTCAACCTAAAGGCCTACTGAAATGAGATTTTCTTATTTAAACAGGGATAGCAGGTCCATTCTATGTGTCATACTTGATCATTTCGCGATATTGCCATATTTTTGCTGAAAGGATTTAGTAGAGAACATCGACGATAAAGTTTGCAACTTTTGGTGCTAATAAAAAAAGCCTTGCCTGTACCGGAAGTAGCAGACGATGTGCGCGTGACGTCACGGGTTGTAGGGCTCCTCACATCGTTTACAATCATAGCCATCAGCACAGAGCGATTCGGACCGAGAAAGCGACAACCTCCCCATTAATTTGAGCGAGGATGAAAGATTCGTGGATGAGGAAATTCAGAGTGAAGGACTAGAAAAAAAAAAGGCGATTGCAGTGGGAGTGATTCAGATGTCATTAGACACATTTACTAGGATAATTCTGGAAAATCCCTTATCTGCCTATTGTTTTAGTGAGATTACACAGTACCTGAAAGTCGGGTGTGTTGACCGCCAGTGTCTGCGTGGGAAGAGGTAATAGTCCGCAGCAATAACTACAATAAGAGCCAACTTATTACCACAATTTTCTCACCAAAACCTGCCGGTTGACATGTGGTCGGGATCCATGTTCGCTTGACCGCTCTGTTAAACGAGGAAACACCGGCTGTGTTTGTGTGGCTAAAGGCTAAAAGCTTCCCACCTCCATCTTCCTACTTTGACGTCTCCATAGGGCTGGGCAATAAAACGATAACGATATATATCGAGATAGACATGTGATCAATATCAATAGAAAATGGGGTCGATAGAACGTTCCATAATTTCACTGAGTTCTGTTGGAAAAAAATAGTAAGAAAGGCAGAGCCGGAACCGCACGGCATTCTGGGGGGTGTAGGCAAGGGAAGGGCTTTAACCTCTCGACCTATCACGGCCGAGCCTGAACTGCAAGGCATTCTGGGAAATGCTAACAGGGGGGGAAAAAAGCAACTTGATACTTTTATTAGTAGATTGCACAGTACAGTACATATTCCGTACAATTGACCACTAAATAGTAACACCCGAATAAGTTTTTCAACTTGTTTAAGTCGGGGTCCACGTTAATCACCGAGACGGGAATATGAGTGCGGCAGCACGAGAGAAAATTGTAAATAAAAAAGGAAACGGCACGTCACCAGTTTGGCAGTATTTTGGATTTTTTTAAGTCCGATACGAATCCGAATAATACTGTCTGCAAACTTTGCAAGGTCGTCCAAGTCTTGGAACACGACAAACTTATTTTACCACCTGAGCCGCTCTCACCCGCCGGAGTACAGCAGCAAACAGCCTCAACATCAGCCGGTGCAAGTGGAACAGCACCGAAGCGGCAACAACAGACCACCATCGAGAGCTACTTGGTGGCAGTGCCATGCGACAAAAATTCAAAACGTTATAAAGAAATAACGGATGCAATGGTGTATCAATTAGTGAAGGACATGCTACCGCTCAGCATGGTTGAGAAGTCTGGGTAAGCATTTATTTAATGTCAGTATTGGCACATCGAACAGTATTTTCATTTATTTGACTGTTTTTCTTAATTCTGACCTCATTTTAAAGGTTAAAGGTTATATTTAAAATAAAAGTATTCAAATTCAGCCTTTTTTCTCCTGGTCTTTATTTAGAATGTTTTTTTTGTTTTTTTTATCAATAATTATCGATATCGACTGATATGAAACACTTATATCGTGATATAAGGGTCTGGTCCGGTCCGGTGGCCATGTACTGCTTGCCTGTGTATCGGCTGGGGACATCTCTGCGCTGCTGATCCGCCTCCGCTTGGGATGGTTTCCTGCTGGCTCCGCTGTGAACGGGACTCTCGCTGCTGTGTTGGATCCGCTTTGGACTGGACTCTCGCGACTGTGTTGGATCCATTATGGATTGAACTTTCACAGTATCATGTTAGACCCGCTCGACATCCATTGCTTTCCTCCTCTCCAAGGTTCTCATAGTCATCATTGTCACCGATGTCCCACTGGGTGTGAGTTTTCCTTGCCCTTATGTGGGCCTACCGAGGATGTCGTAGTGGTTTGTGCAGCCCTTTGAGACACTAGTGATTTAGGGCTATATAAGTAAACATTGATTGATTGATTGATAAATTTTTTTAGTCATATCGCCCAGCCCTACGTCTCCATTATTAATTGAACAAATTGCAAAAGATTCAGCAACACAGTCGTCCAGAATGCTGTGTAATTACGCGATTAAAGCAGACGACTTATAGCTTGGATCGGGCTGGAAAAGAACGTCCGCCACAACCCGAGACGTCAAACGCAAGCGTCATCATACCGCGACGTTTTCAACACGACAGTTCGCGGGTAATATAAAATTGTAATTTAGTAAACTAAAAAGGCCGTATTGGCATGTGTTGCAATGTTAATATTTCATCATTGATATATAAACTATCAGACTGTGTGGTCGGTAGTAGTGGGTTTCAGTAGGCCTTTAATTTTCATTTCTCTTCAGCTTGTCTAACACAATGCATAAGCAAACAATCATCCATCCATCCATCTTCTTCCGCTTATCCGAGGTCGGGTCGCGGGGGCAGCAGCCTAAGCAGGGAAGCCCAGACTTCCCTCTCCCCAGCCACTTCGTCTAGCTCTTCCCGGGGGATCCCGAGGCGTTCCCAGGCCAGCCGGGAGACATAGTCTTCCCAACGTGTCCTGGGTCTTCCCCGTGGCCTCCTACCGGTTGGACGTGCCCTAAACACCTCCCTCGGGAGGCGTTCGGGTGGCATCCTGACCAGATGCCCGAACCACCTCATCTGGCTCCTCTCGATGTGGAGGAGCAGCGGCTTTACTTTGAGTTCCTCCCGGATGGCAGAGCTTTTCACCCTCTCTCTAAGGGAGAGCCCCGCCACCCGGCGGAGGAAACTCATTTCGGCCGCTTGTACCCGTGATCTTATCCTTTCGGTCATGACCCAAAGCTCATGACCATAGGTGAGGATGGGAACGTAGATCGACCGGTAAATTGAGAGCTTTGCCTTCCGGCTCAGCTCCTTCTTCACCACAACAGATCGGTACAACGTCCGCATTACTGAAGACGCCGCACCGATCCGCCTGTCGATCTCACCATCCACTCTTCCCCCACTCGTGAACAAGACTCCAAGGTACTTGAACTCCTCCACTTGGGGCAGACAATCATATTTGAATAAAAATAAGATAACTTATTTACAATTAATCCAACAGACACAACGGCAGTGACTAGGATGGCAGAAGCGGGGATCGAACCTGGAACCCTCAAGCTGCTGGCACGGCCACTCTACCAACCGAGCTATACAGAGGAAGTGGACCTCTTACCTCTTCCTGCAGTTTTTCCAGATCGTTCCTCACATTCTCGGGCTGATCTGACAGCGGCAGGAACTTCTGCAGACGCTCCTTCACCCAGTCCTTCACCTGAACACACAAAGCAGCTCAACGTCCTCGCCTTCTGTCCACCAATCAGCACGCTCACAGGCTCCGCCCCCGCTCCCCCCACTGAGCAGGTTGCCAACAACTCGGCCAAAAAACCGCCAGGTGTTTTGCGCCGCTTCCTGTTCCTTTTACCTTCTTCTCGCCCACTGCTCCCAGGATCCCTGCCGCCAGCAGGAGGATGAAGATGACGAGGAGGCTGACGAAGAACTGGAGGCATAAAAGGACAGGAGGTTGTCACACGCACGTCGCTCAAAGACCAGCGAGCTGACGTTTGGTGGCGCTGACCAGGATCAGCAGGCAGCGGTTCTCTTTGATGGCGCCGCAGCATCCCAGGAAGCCCAGCACCATGATGATGACGCCGACGGCGATCAGCAGGTCGATGCCAGGAAGAGACTCGTTTGTGATCTGCTCGTTGAAAAATGATAACGTCTAAGAGCGGCGCCAGGGAGACAAGCATGGCGGGTTTTCTCACCGAGTTGCCATCTTTGCTGACTTTCAGGTAGATGGACACGCCCAGGATGATGCAGCCGCTCAGCTGCAAACAACAAACACACACGCTCGTCACCGCTTGCCAAACCGGACGGACCGCTTTGGGCGCGCCTCCTCAGTATCGTCCTGATACTACACCGGCCTCTCATCTTAATTATTCATCAGCCAATCAGCCGCAGCTAATCGACTCATCATTTTTTCAGTGTTAGACCTTTCCATGGAGACGGACTCATGATGTCAAGGTGTTGCCATGAACCCACGGACCAGTCACGAGGCAGGGGTGATGGGAACTCAATCCCTTCTACGGACTGAGTCACAGGCGGAAGTCAATCCGTAACCTCGATTGACTTGATTTCACCATTCTGCACGAACGAGTTGAACCCGTGATTCAGTGGAAGCGAGCGAATTAAAACTTTTTTCACCATAACGGAAAGTTGTTATACATCAGGGGTCGGCAACCCGCGGCTCAGCTGCACAATCGCCGACCCCCCAGATTGTTGCGGGGAGATTCCGGAATTCAATGCCTCCCCCGGACATCACCCGGAGTCAACGTTCTCCAAATTTCACTCGGACTACAATATCAAGGACGTGCCGTGATGATATTACTCCTAACGTCCTCTTGAACGTCATCGCGGAACGCTTTTTGCGTGCCGAACAGACACATGCATTTCGCCGCTTCTATCGGCACATGTGTGAGATTGCAAGGCATACTGGGTGACACAGAGTACACTGACGGTTGTGATATAAACAACTTTAACACTCCTACTAATATGCGCCACATTGTGAACCCGCACAAAAGAAGAATGACAAACACATTTCGGGAGGAAATCCTCACAGTAACAAAACATAAACGCAACACAACAAATACCCAGAATCCTTTGCATCCATGAGAATTCCTGACTATGTTATACACCCCGCGAGCACCAACCCCCCCCCCCCCTCTCCCTGCGTGGTTGAGGTGGGCGGGGTTTGGTGCTCACGGGGTGTATAACATACTCAGGAAATGTCATGGATGCAAAGGATTCTGGGTATTTGTTGTGTTGCGTTTATGTTGAGGATTTTCTCCCGAAATGTGTTTGTCATTCTTCTTTTGTGTGGGTTCACAATGTGGCGCATATTAGTAGGAGTGTTAAAGTTGTTTAGATCACAACCGTCAGTGTACTCTGTGTCACCCAGTATGCCTTCCAGTCGTGTGCGTGTATCTGCGGAAGTCTCTCACAACATGTTGCTGGCCTAACAAGAAGTATGTACATGTTGTAGAAGGTGTTTGAGGCAATGGCTTCATAGCATGCTCTTATTCTTGTCATCTGGGTGACCACCATCAGATATTGGCGAGAACAGTTGCGGCTCCCATTGTCTTCCTCATTTTGTGAACCGGGTCGAAATGGCTCTTTGAGTGGTAAAGGTTGCCGACCCCTGTTATATATAAATGGGTAAATGGGTTGTATTTGTATAGCGCTTTTCTACCTTCAAGGTATTCAAAGCGCTTGGACACAACTTCCACATTTACCCATTCACACACTGATGGAGGGAGCTGCCATGCAAGGCGCTAACCAGCACCCATCAGGAGCAAGGGTGAAGTGTCTTGCTCAGGACACAATGGTCGTGACGAGGTTGGTACTAGGTGGGGATTGAACCAGGGACCCTCGGGTTGCGCTCGGCCACTCTCCCACTGCGCCACGCCGTCCCCGGTGATAAAATGATAAAATACAGTGGCGTAGTAAGCCTAAGTATTTATCAAAAACAATGTAGAGGTTTTATTTAACTAGAATATTTAACATGTTTGTGCCACTGAAACATTACAGAGTTTGAACAGTGTTTGAATATGGGAAAATAAAACACTGTACTTTTATCAAGTGATTATTTGGCGTACCACGAGATGGCGCCCGTGTACCACAGTTTGAGACTCACTGAATTCAACTGATCATCAATTCCAATGAACAGTTGTGTTTTTGTGTGTTTGATTGATTGATACTTTTATTAGTAGATTGCACAGTTCAGTACATATTCCGTACAATTGACCACTAAATGGTAACACCCCAATAAGTTTTTCAACTTGTTTAAGTCGGGGTCCACGTTAATCAATTCATGGTACAAATATATACTATCAGCATAATACATTCATCACACAAGTTAATCATCATAGTATGTACATTGAATTATTTACATTATTTACAATCCGGGGGGTGGGATGAGGAGCTTTGGTTGATACCAGTACTTCAGTCATCAACAGATAAATGGACATTGAAACAGTGTAGGTCTTACTTAGTAGGATATGTACAGCCAGCAGAGAACATAGTGAGTTCACATAGCATAAGAACAAGTATATACATTAGAAGTACATTTGATTATTTACATTAGGTTATTTATAATCCGGGGAGATGGGATGTGAATGGAGGAGGGTATTAGTAAAGGGTTGATGTTGCCTAGAGGTGTTGTTTTAGAGCGGTTTTGAAGGAGGATAGACATGCACTTACTTTTACACCTGTTGGGAGTGCATTCCACATTGATGTGGCATAGAAAGAGAATGAGTGAAGACCTTTGTTAGATCGGAATCTGGGTTTGTCATTTACACCATGTTTTGTGCTGCAGATCTGTTGTTTTTTTTACACATAAATAACATTTATACAAACACACTTCAAGTGCCACCTGTTCGACTTGCTACCATCAGGCAGGCGCTACAGATTCATCAGAGCCAGAACAAACAGGCTCAGAGACAGCTTCTTTCCCAAAGCTGTCACCATGTTGAACTCTAACTTATAATAATAATAATTCACCCCTAAACAATATCATGCAATACTACACTTCGAGTGCAATACGTCCGACACTGATTGTTATTTATTACTTCGGTACTCATGTCTTAATCTGTATATTGTACGGTATTTTGTATTTCTATAGTGTTTTGTATATTGTACAGGATTGCTTATTATTTTTATTGGATAGTAGTCTGTTTATTTCAATTGTTAGTTTTTTCCTTTATTACTCTTGTTATTTATTTCACCCCATATTTGTTCCCACAACCGCACCTTAAATTGGAGTCTTTAATCTCGTTATATGCAAATATAATGACAATAAAGTCCATTCTATTCTATTCTATTTACCTGCTTTCCTTTTTTTGTCATTTAGCTAGCAGTAGCGGGGGTGACCAAGTTAACGGAAAACAAGTCACAAAATTTGAACAACTTGTTCATGACACGCACGTCTCTACTTATATATATTTTTCTTTAGTTTACATGAAGCAATCATCAAACGTCCTGCAGTTGAAGAACAAACATAACACTTCACGAGGTCGAAAGGTGAGGGCCGCACCTCCCTGTACGCAGATCAGGCACGTAGGGCCCGGCAGTCCGTGGGCGGCCCCCAGTTCTGCATGAAAGAGCCCATATAAAATGTCAACGTATTCCTCGCTGCTTCCTGCTCCGTCACCGAAGAGAATGCATTGAAAAAGTTTCCTTTGTTGCCATGCCCAGCGTCAGCGCTTGCATGGAGAGACAGGTTTACAGGGTTTAGTACAGGGGTCCCCAAACTTTTGACCAGAGGGTCGAATTGGGTTGAAAAAAATGTGGCCAGGGTCCGGGAGATATATATATATATATATATATATATATATATACACACACATAATTAGTTGTTATTATGGTAACAATTTAGCATGGGGAACATATTTTAAGTAACAAAGACTTAATTTAGAGTTATTTGGACACAAGGGGAACATATGAGGGTTAGGGTTACTAATAAGCAATAATTCTGAGGTTATTGAGGGAAGTATCTTTGTTAATGGTTTACTGGTTGTATCGTAAGGCCATGCAGAATAAGGTATTAATAAGATTAATAAGTACTTAATAATGACAAATTAAGAACCAATATGTTACTAATTTGGATGTCAATAAGCAACTAGTTAATGGTGAATATATGTTCCCCATACTAAGGTGTTTTATATATACTGTATGTATATATATATATATACATATATATATATATATATATATATATATATATATATATATATATGAGTAACACTTTTTTATACATACATACATACATACACACATATATATATATCCATCCATTTTCTACCGCTTATTCCCTTTGGGGTCGCTGGTGCCTATCTCAGCTACAATCGGGCGGAAGGTGATGTACACCCTGGACAAGTCGCCATCTCATCACAGGGCCAACACAGATAGACAGACAACATTCACACTCACATTCACACACTAGGGCCAATTTGCTGTTGCCAATCAACTATATATATATATATATATATATATATATATATATATATATATATATATATATATATATATATATATGTATTCCGAACGCAATGATGTCACTTTATCGATGGGAAAATGCATTTTGAGACAATATGATTTACCTGAGCGGGTAGGAGACACAGAGAGTAACAAGCAGTACAAAATCGATTAGAAAGGACAGATTTTTGGGGAAAAAAAAGGCATTTTGGACGCTGGTGGGCTAGATTTGGCCCGTGGGCCGTAGTTTGGGGACCCTGGTTTAGTGGGTCAAAAAATGTGCCAGGAAAGTAAACAGCGTCATGTTTTAATGATGTTAACTTTGCTTTTTTTTTTCATACACACACAATTATTATTATTTTTTTCCGATGAATTCTTTCTTAAGCTAAAGTTTTGGAATTTAAAAAAAAAAGAAATCATAATATATATATATATATATATATATATATATATATATATATATATATATATATAAACATGTGTGTGTGTGTGTGTGTGTGTGTGAGGGGGGATCACACGACTACTTCATCTCTACAGAACTCTTTCAGGAGATCTCCTGACGAATGAGGGAACCCCTCATGAAACAGTTCTGTAGAGATAAAGTAGTCTTGTGATTTTTCCAACACACATATATTGCGCTCAATGACGTTATCGAGCACTATTCTCTGGATAATCTAATTAAGACATATACATATATATATATATATATATATATAAAACAAACGTTTCACATGATTTAAAAATTGTGTGAAAAGATTTTATACTGGGGGGCGGGGGACTTCACATAAAACTCTGCCAGGGGCACACCTGAGTTTGTTTACACACAAACATGTTAGTGTAACTAAATCCTCACGCTGGTCGTCATGCAGCAAAAATGAGGAAGTGCAAGATGACCACAAAGCAGAAGGAAGGGTGGGGGTGCAGGTGCCCTCGGCCGCACCCTGAAAGCGAGCAGGTGTGTGGGGGAGAATGCAGCCGACAAAACCAGTTTTACCAAGCAGACATGAAGGCGACATGTTAGAATCATTGGAATCCATATAAAAGCACATATATGTAAGTCTATCGGTAAAACCCACGCTAATTAGTAAACACAAAGAAAGTACACTTTTTAAAGTACACTAAGTGTAAATGTTTAACGTAGAAACAAAAAAAAAAGAAGAATAAAACTCACCCAGAAAAGCAGGTTGAAAATGAAGAGAAGATATTTGATGCATTTGTTGACGGCCATGTTTCCTTCTCCTCCTCCTTCTTCAAATGTCTCCTCTTCCTCACTTTGGCACCAGTTGGCTCCCTTCGCCGCAGCCTGTTCTACCTGTTCGAACAGACCACGCCCCCATGAGCTGGAAGCCCCGCCCCCGCACTGCCAAAAGGAGCATCGTGTGCTGCGTCACACCTGCCAGCAGGGGGAGCCAGCGGCGCAATCACACACTTCCTGTGACAAGCGGAGGAGGAGGAGGATGGAGGGGGAGGGTCAGCGGGGCGGGGCCGCGCATCATCATCATCATCATCGTCATCATCACCACCACCATCATCCCCTTCTCCTCGGCGACACCGACCTCCTGCTCGTCCCAGCCAGGCCCGCGCCATGGACGGCCGAGCCCGGCCTGTAAGCTCGGAACCTCGGCGCTTGCGGTTCTGCCAGAGCGGCGCGTGCTCGTGAGGCTCGTGACAGAGAGGGCGACGAAGATGCTGGGCTAGAGGAGACAAAGACGGAGCGCGTGCAAGAGAGAGAGAGAGATACGGAGGGGGGAGAGAGAGAGAGAGAGAGGCGCCATTGTCTGCATTGGTTCTGTAAAACATCACATGATCATGTTCGTGTGTCGACTGCTGCTCGTGGCCCAACTGCTCGGTTCGGCCCAGGTAAGATGACGTCACGTATGGAAGACGCAAACACAATGTTGTGTGTGTGTGTGTGCATGTATGTGTGTACATGTGTGTGTGCAGCTGGTCGTGCACGCCTGTCAACATAGCTGTAGATCACGCGTGCACGCGCCCCGAGGCACGCGCACAGGTGCACCGCCGCGTCGAGCGGTCACGTCACCTTCTCTAAGACACCTGCGAGCTGTAGTAACAATGTTGCTGCAGCGTTGCACAGTTAGCATGGCCGGCTTGCTAACACACGTGTTGTCTTGCTAACTAACAATGTTGTTGTTTAGTGACCAGTGTTTTTCAACCTCTGTGGGAGATGAGCTAATTTCACCTATTCGGGTGAAGAATATTTTTTTGCAAACCAGTAATTACAGTCTGCAAACGATGTGTTGTTGTTGAGTGCCAGTGCGGTCTAGAGCAGGGGTCTCAAACATGCGACAATTATTTTGCGGCCCACACCTTAATATGAAAATTTAATGTTGGTGCAGCCCGCGAGTTTTATATGAATGGCTTTTATAGCGTCATACCTGTATACCCTCGATTTTTCCGGGTGACGGCCAATTTTCACTGCCCCTCCAGGGGTAATCATTCTCCCAAATATCACCTTAACAACAATATTAAGGGGGCACTGTCTTTAGCGACCTCTACAACATGTACAAACAGCGTGCTAGCCCAACCACATGCTGTATATGAGGACTATATACACCCCCACCCCTTATTGTAGCCCGGAAGAGTTAAGGCTGCATTGGATTCTGGGTATTTGTTCAGTTGTGTTACGGTGCGGATGTTCTCCCAAAATGTGTTTGCCAATCTTGTTTGGTGTGGGTTCACAGTGTGGCGCATATCTGTAACAGTGATAATGTTGTTTTATACGGCCACCTTCAGTGTGACCTGTATGGCTGTTTATCAAGTATGTCTTGCAGTCACTTCCGTGTGTCTGCAGATGTGGCATGCAATATGTGACTTGGCGTAGGAAAAGCGGACGAGACGGTAGGTTGTAGAGGACGCTAAAGGCGGTGCCATCACGGCACCCCCTCAATATTATTGTCCTGGTTTTTCCCGGAAAAATCGCGAGAATGGCAAGTATGTTGCTAGGGCGGGAAAGCCATTCAAAGAAGGTGAATTCATTAAAAAGTGCATGTTGGATTATTTTAAGAAATCTTTTCATGCGGCCCATCCTCCCCCAGTGGCCCCCAGGTAAATGGAGTTTGAGACCCCTGGTCTAGAGCTCGGCAGAGTAACCGTGTAATACTCTTCCATATCAGTAGATGGCAGCCGGTAGCTATTTGCTTTGTAGATGTGGGGAAACAGCGGGAGGCAGTGTGCAGGTAAAAAGGTGTCCAATGCTTAAACCAAAAATAAACAGAAGGTGCGTGCCCTTTGGAAAAGTCATTGAAGTTTAGGGAAGGCTATGCAGAAGAAAACTACAAATGATATGGCTACAAAGTAAACAAAAACAGAATGCTGGACGACAGCAAAGACTTACTGTGGAGCAAAGGCGATGTACATCCGGACAAAGCCCAACAAAGAAAGATACATCCATCCATCCATTTTCTACCGCTTATTCCCCTTTGGGGTCGCGGGGGGCGCTGGCGCTTATCTCAGCTACAATCGGGCGGAAGGCGGTGTACACCCTGGACAAGTTGCCACCTCATCGCAGGGCCAACACAGATAGACAGACAACATTCACACTCACATTCACACACTAGGGCCAATTTAGTGTTGCCAATCAACCTATCCCCAGGTGCATGTCTTTGGAAGTGGGAGGAAGCCGGAGTACCCGGAGGGAACCCACGCATTCATGGGGAGAACATGCAAACTCCACACAGAAAGATCCCGAGCCCGGATTTGCACCCAGGACTGCAGGACCTTAGTATTGTGAGGCAGACTCACTAACCCCTCTGCCACCGTGAAGCCCAACAAAGAAGGATACAAACAACTGAAATAGTCTGGATTTCTAAAACAAAATATATGCAGACTTATCGCTCAAAGGAAGACATGAAACTGCTACAGGAAAATGCCAAAATAAGAGAAAAAGCCACCAAAATAGGAGCAGAAGACAAGAACTAAAACACTACACACAGGAAAACAGAGAAAAAGTCTAAATAAGTCAGAGCGTGATGTGACAGTACACCTACTTTGAGACAAGAGCTATAGTGATGCATACTTGGATATGGTTTAAAGTCACGACTTTTTACTGTCAACAGAGTTTCTTTTTTATATAATTTCTGCTGGCAGTGTGCCTTTTAATTTTTTCAACGCAAAAAATGTACCTTGGCTTAAAAATGGTTGAAAAACACTGATCTGGTGCAAGCTCAGCTGACTGACCTCTTGACCCCGGTGGCGCAGGTGAAAAGTGGACATTTTTGGTCATGTGACATCAGCTTGATTAATGCCTTGCGTGTTCTGCTGTTCCCCCCTTTTTTTTTTTGTCAGATAATGATCTTATTTCCACCATGTGAGCTCATTAACAGGCTAAGTCTTCAGCAGGCTGACTGGTGGAAACAATAGAAAAGTGGTTCAACAGCAGCCCATTTATAGCACACTGTCTGTATTGGGGGTTACAAGTCCAACATGGCAGTGGCTACAGTCCCAGTGGGGTTCCAGGACAAGTTGGTCAGAATGCGGCGCGGGTCGTCACGGCTGATCATGTAACGCACATGATGGACAATTAGCAGCAGACAAGCTCAACACGACACACTCGCACTGTTAAGACAACACACAAAAGAGCAAAAAAAATGCCAAATGTAGCCATGAGATCAACTCAGAGTCCAAATGCAGGGTTTCCCACACATTCATTTATTTGTGGCGGCCCACCACGAAAGAATTACGGCCGCCACAAATAAAAATTATAAAAAAAAAAAATAATTATTATAAAAATAAATTATTTATTTTTTTCCGGCTTTTGACTCGCTCGACCGCTCATAAAAGCAATGGGGCTCTGTCTGTGAATGGAGCATGTAGTTACATATTATATAAATATGTATATAAATATGTACATAAAGTGTTGTAATTATATTCCAACTCCGCGTTCTTCTTGGTCATCGCCGCCGAATCCCCCCTCCACCCCCTGCCGCCCGACCACACCACCACAAATAGATGCCTGACCTGTGGGAAACACTGAAATGCCAGAGTCTACACCAGGGATCACTAACCTTTTTGAAACCAAGAGCTACTTCTTGGGTACTGATTAATGCGAAGAGCTACCAGTGTGATACACATTTAAATACATTTCCAGAAATAGCCAATTTGCTCAATTTATATTAAATAAATAAATCTATATATATAAAACAAATGGGTATTTCTGTCTGTCATTCCGTCGTATTTTTTCCTTTTACGGAAGTTTTTTTGTAGGGAATAAATGATGGGAAAAAAACACTTAATTGAACGGTTTAAAAGAGGAGAAAACACGAAAAAAATTACAGAATTAAATTCTTTAACTTAGTTTATCTTCAATTTCGACTCTTTAAAATTCAAAATTCAACCGAAAAAAATGAAGGGAAAAACAAGCTAATTCGAATCTTTTCGAAAAAAAAATAATAATAATTTATGGAACATAATTAGTAATTTTTCCTGATTAAGATTAATTTTATAATTTTAAAGACGATGAGGTGGCGACTTGTCCAGGGTGTACCCCGCCTTCCGCCTGATTGTAGCTGAGATAGGCGCCAGCGCCCCCCGCGACCCCAAAAGGGAATAAGCGGCAGAAAATGGATGGATGGATGACATGTTTTAAATAGGTTAAAATCCACTTTGAAATAAGATTTAAATTTGATTCTACAGATTTTCTAGATTTGCCAGAATATTTTTGGGGAATTTTAATCATAAGTTCGAATAAATATTTCACAAATATTCTTCGTCGAAAAAACACAAGCTAAAATGAAGAATTAAATTAAAATGTATTTATTATTCTTTACAATAAAAAATAAATTTACTTGAACATTGATTTAAATTGTCAGGGAAGAAGAGGAAGGAATTTAAAGGTATATGTGATTAAAATTCCTAAAATCATTTTTAAGGTTGTATTTTTTTTTCTAAAATTGTCTTTCTGAAAGTTATAAGAAGCAAGAGGGAAATCACAACTAAGTCAATTGACCAAAAGTGTATTTTTTTAAGTTATTAAGCAATGGCACAAACATTCAAGTCATTACCAAAACATAAAGTGCAAGATTGTCAGAGACATTTTAAGTGTCAAATAAAAATGAGCTGTATAATAAAAAATCAAATAGTATTCGTCCTTCACTATGTGGTATGTTACTACGGACGTTATGAAATTCTCTTCATTCTCTAGCGAGTGACTTTTCAAATGATGCTACATATTACCAGTAATGCTACTTTTTATAGCAACGTTTTTGCCCCACACTTGACAAATTACGGTTGTCAGTTCGACATATTCCCACTTGAAACCGAACCACCGCCAGACAATAGAAACCCTGCTGTTTTTATTGGGATTTAAAGGCCTACTGAAACCCACTACTACCGACCACACAGTCTGATAGTTTATATATCAATGATGAAATATTAACATTGCAACACATGCCAATACGGCCTTTTTAGTTTACTAAATTACAATTTTAAATTTCCCGCGGAGTTTCTTGTTGAAAATGTTGCGGACTGATGACGTGTATGATAACCAAGTTTGTGACGTTTCGGGTTGGAGGGGACATATTAGCTCAGCACCACTTACGGCTAAAAGTCGTCTCTTTTCATCGTGCAATTACACAGTAATTTGGACAACTGTGTTGCTGAAT
This sequence comes from Nerophis ophidion, assembly GCF_033978795.1. Taxonomy (NCBI): domain Eukaryota; kingdom Metazoa; phylum Chordata; class Actinopteri; order Syngnathiformes; family Syngnathidae; genus Nerophis; species Nerophis ophidion. The sequence continues at coordinate 62,716,340 of NC_084620.1, forward strand.
CTTTTGCAATTTGTTCAATTAATAATGGAGACGTCAAAGAAGAATGCTGTTGGTGGAAAGCGGTGGATTGCAGCTTCCTTTAGCAACCGAAACACAGCCGGTGTTTCTTTGTTTGTTGTGAAGCTTTAACACAGAGCGGTCAAACGAACATGTTTCTCTACGTCAACCAGCATGTTTTAGGATGGGAAAATTGTGATATATATCTTACCGGAGACATCAGTGGATTATTCGTCCTCCTGCAGTAGCTGTTTAAAAGGCAGCTGTGAGTTTGGCTCCTCGGCTTCTCTCTGAGACACTGCGTGTTCACCGCAGCCATCCGACCTCGAGGTATGTCTTTACAATCTCACTAAAACGCTATTAAAACAATAAGCAGATAAAGGATCTTTCAGAATTATTCTAGTAAATGTGTCTAATTACAACTGAAACGCTCACACTGCCGCCGCCCGGAGCCGTCCCTTTTTTTTCTTTTTTCTAGTCCTTCACTTTCAATTTCCTCATCCACGAATCTTTCATCCTCGCTCAAATTAATGGGGAAATTGTCGTTTTCTTGGTCCGAATAGCTCTTTTTGTTGGAGGCTCCCATTATAAATAATGTGAGGATGTGAGGAGCCCTCACACGGGTGACGTCATCGTCTGCTACTTCCGGTACAGGCAAGGCTTTTTTATTAGCGACCAAAAGTTGCAAACTTTATCGTCGATGTTCTCTACTAAATCCTTTCAGCAAAAATATGGCAATATCGCGAAATGATCATGTATGACACATAGAATGGACCTGCTATCCCCGTTTAAATAAGAAAATCTCATTTCAGTAGGCCTTCAAGTATTCCTTCAATCAATCAATCAATCAATGTTTATTTATATAGCCCCAAATCACAAATGTCTCAAAGGACTGCACAAATCATTACGACTACAACATCCTCGGAAGAACCCACAAAAGGGCAAGGAAAACTCACACCCAGTGGGCTGGAAGAATTCACATCCAGTGGGACGCCAGTGACAATGCTGACTATGAGAAACCTTGGAGAGGACCTCAGATGTGGGCAACCCCCCCACCCCCTCTAGGGGACCGAAAGCAATGGATGTCGAGCGGGTCCAACATGATACTGTGAAAGTTCAATCCATAGTGGCTCCAACACAGCCGCGAGAGTTCAGTTCAAAGCGGATCCAAGACAGCAGCGAGAGTCCCGTCCACAGGAGACCATCACAAGCGGAGGCGGATCAGCAGCATAGAGATGTCCCCAACCGATACAGGCGAGCGGTCCATCCTGGGTCCCGACGAGCGGTCCATCCTGGGTCTCGACTCTGGACAGCCAGTATTTCATCCATGGTTATCGGACCGGACCCCCTCCACAAGGGCGGGGGGGACGTAGGAGAAAGAAAAGAAGCGGCAGATCAACTGGTCTAAAAAGGAGGTCTATTTAAAGGCTAGAGTATACAGATAAGTTTTAAGGTGAGACTTAAATGCTTCTTCCTTCATTTGTTACCATATCCGCGCCTTCTTTCTCTCGTATTACCACTCGTACGGCTACGTTAGCAGCTAACGTAGCCCGGCCTGCTACCTCTGCTGGGCGAGGGCGTGTAATGTGACGTATGACGTGACAGTATGTGACGTGTGTAAGAACGTGCGCCTGCTGGTTTGTGAGAAGGAGAGACAGGAAAGAGTGAGAAGAGCCTGAAGTGTAATGCCTGCAGCTAAAAGCAACTGCGTGAGAACGTATACTCGAATATTACAATATAGTCATTTTCTTTATCGCACAGAGACAAACCCGCCATATATCGTATATATCAATATATCGCCCAGCCCTACTGTAGATAGTGATCAACTGAGATTACTGAGATGATCTGTTCGTTCCAGTTTGCACTCACAATCAAGCCGGTGATCTGGCAGGACACCCTCTTGGAATTTACACACCTCTTACATACGTGTAATAAGGAATGCAGAAATGTCATTGTGTCCATTGGGACCCTCCCTCTTGCAGGGAAGCGTCCTCCCAGATTATTTTTTTCTAAGGCTGTCGGAACAAGGAGAGGTGACTACAACTGATAATGAACTATTTATTCTATAAAAAGGAGTAAGTACAAAAACTAGCAATACAAGCGCTGGAAAGAGAACCGAGCTGTGTAAAGTATGGAGCTTTCTCGGAAAATGGTCGCTGGCCACATACAGCGGGGCCAAAAAGTATTTAGTCAGCCATCGATTGTGCAAGTTCTCCCACTTAAAATGATGACAGAGGTCTGTAATTTTCATCATAGGTACACTGCAACTGTGAGAGACAGAATGTGTTGAGTTTGAGTTTATACCAAAAAGTTCTATTTTGGTTTCATCTGACCAAATGACATTCTCCCAATCCTCTGCTGTATCATCCATGTATCCATTTTGGTATAAACTCAACTTGCCGTGTTTGGAGGAAGAAGAATACTAAGTTGCATCCCAGGAACACCATACCTACTGTGAAGCATGGGGGTGGAAACATCATGCTTTGGGGCTGTTTTTCTGCTAACGGGACAGGACGATTGATCCGTGTTAAGGAAAGAATGAATGGGGCCATGTATCGTGAGATTTTGAGCCAAAACCTCCTATGAGTGAGAGCTTTGAATGGTTGACCAAATACTTATTTTCCACCATAATTTACAAATAAATTATTTAAAATTCCTGCAATGTGAATTCCTGGAGTTTCTTTTCACATTCTGTCTCTCACAGTTGAAGTGTACCTATGATGAAAATTACAGACCTCTGTCATCATTTTAAGTGGGAGAACTTGCACAATCGGTGTCTGACTAAATACTTTTTTGCCCCACTGTATATGTGTTGACACACCCGTCCACTCTCCCTTCGTCTCGTTCCTGGTACCTCTTCTCCCGAAACCTTAAGTAGATACAATGTGTGTGCATTTGCAAAGATAGAAAACACAGGGTGTATTCATTGTCACGTCCTTGAACATAGTGAACTGCACATGAAGTGAGATTTCATGTACAGTTCACTATGTCCCAAGGTTAGAAAATATTCTCCTGACATGTCTCCTTGTCACGTTTGAGAGAATCTTTCAAACGAGTACAATCTTTAGCCATGTGAACATCATGACGGTAAAGATCTCATATCAGTTTAAAAAGGCTAATAAAGGCAACAACTAGCATTAAAGCTAATACCATATTTTCTGGACTATAAGGCACTATTTATTTCCCACGCTTTGAACCCTTCAGCTTATAAAACAGTGTGGCTAATTTATTGATTGTTTTCTTCGCAAACTGCCATTATGTTCTATACTCAACCAATAATTTTCATAGAACATCGACAGAGACACTGAAGAAGTTTGTTTTTATCTGTGCTTTGGTGCCATCTATTGAACGAGCTTGCATTTGCTCCCAGTTGAAAATGTACTTCCTGTTTCGTTCCTTGAGTAGGAAGTATTAGTCCACATAATTTCTGCTTGAAGCAGTTTTTCATTCATCACTCCGAGCATACTTACTAAACCGTCCCATGTGTGATATCGGTGGGAGTGTTTTCATGCATATTTGTACGTGCTATTGTATTTTAATCAAGCTAGCGTTGTTAGACTTTTTGAATATGCTAACACGTTTACACGTGTCTGTGTTAGTATTATTAACTTGCAACAGCATTGTTTTTGTATTGTTTTAGTTTCGTAAATTAATGAGTCTGATTAGCTAAATAGAGAGCTAGCTTTGGCAACTAATGGTTCCACGATGATGACTTCTGTTTTGTCGGATCAGTCGTTTTACTGCCATGTGACCTGCATTGTTTGGAAACAATTAAGTTTGTGAATAAACATTTACAAAATCCTTTGTACCGGTATATACCTGCGGCTTATAGCCCGGTGCGGCTAATATATGTAAAAATATTTATTTCGTCTAAAATTTGGTCGGTGCAGCTTTAGAGCCCAGAGAATTCAGTACTTACCTCAGTGGTCTTAAGTGCCGCGCAGGGGTCAGATCGATACAGTGTCCGCATTACTGCAGATGCTGCACCGATCCGCCTGTCGATTTCACGATCCAGGCTTCCCTCACTTGAACTCCTCCACTTGGGTTAAGATCTCCTCCCCAACCCGAAGATGGCACTCCATCCTTTTCCGGGTGAGAACCGTGGACTCCGACTTGGAGGTACTTATTCTCATCCCAGTCGCTTCACACTCTGCTGCGAACCGGTCCAGTGAGAGTTGAAGATCCTGGCCAGATGAAGCCATTAGGTTAGCATAATCTGCAAAAAGCAGAGACCTAATTCAAGAATTAGTGACTAAGAGCAGCTCTGGCGGAGTTCAACCCTTACTGACAACGAATCTGATTTACTGACATCAATCGTACAGGAAGTGGCCCACCACAATCAGACAGTCCGATACTCCATACTCTCAGAGCACTCCATGCAGGACTTCCCGAGGGACACGGTTGAATGCCTTCTCCAAGTCCACAAATCACATTTAGAACTGATTGGGCAAACTCCCACACACCCTCAAGGACCCTGCTGAGAGTATAGAGCTGGTCCACAGTTCCACAACCAGAACGAAAACCACACTGCTCCTCCTGAATAAGAAGTTTGACTGTCCGGCGCAGCCTCCTCTCCGGTACACTTAAATAGACCTTACCGGGAAGGCTGAGGAGTGTATTCCCACGATAGTTGGAACACACCCTCCGGTTCTCCTTATTAATGAGAGGAACTACCACCTGTGTCTGCCAGTCCAGAGAGACCGCCCAATGTCCACTCAATGTTGCAGAGTGTTGTCGGCATCTAGAACCTTCAGGAATCTCATCCACCCCTGGGGCTCTGCCACCAAGGATCTTTTTAATTACCTCAGCCCCAGAAATAGGAAAGCCTTCGACAAATTTCCCAGGCACTGCTTCCTCTTTGGAAGACGTGTCGGTGTGATTGAGGAGGTCTTCAAAGTATTCCCGCCCCCGATGTACGACATTTGAAGTCAAGGTCAGCAGTACACCCATCTTCAACATACATAGTGTAGACCAGGGGTGCCCACACTTTTTCTGCAGGCGAGCTACTTTTCAATTGACCAACTCGAGGGGATCTACCTCATTTATATATCCATCCATCCATCCATTTTCTACCGCTTATTCCCTTTCGGGTCGCGGGGGGCGCTGGCGCCTACCTCAGCTACAATCGGGCGGAAGGCGGGGTACACCCTGGACAAGTCGCCACCTCATCACAGGGCCAACACAGATAGACAGACAACACTCACACTCACATTCACACACTAGGGCCAATTTAGTGTTGCCAATCAACCTATCCCCAGGTGCATGTCTTTGGAGGTGGGAGGAAGCCGGAGTACCCGGAGGGAACCCACGCATTCACGGGGAGAACATGCAAACTCCACACAGAAAGATCCCGAGCCTGGATTTGAACCCAGGACTGCAGGACCTTCGTATTGTGCGGCATTTATATTTATTTGTTTATGAAAGAGACATTTTTGTAAACAAGTTAAATGTGTTTAATGATAATACAAGCATGTGTAACACATATAGATGTCTTTTTTTCACGAAGACAAGAATATAAGTTGGTGTATTACCTGATTCTGATGACTTGCATTGATTGGAATCAGACAGTAATGATGATAACGCCCACATTTTCAAATGGAGGAGAAAAAAAGTTGTCCTCTCCGTACAATACCACGTGACAGTGGTTGGTTTTTGGCATCTATTTCATCCAGCTTCCATACACTTTACAAGAAAAACATTGGCGGCAAATTCCGTAGCCTGCTTGATTGACATTCACGGCACCCGAGGGTCTTGTGAGATGACGCTGGCTGCTGCCAGTTCATTATTATGAAAAAATGACAGAGAGGAAGGCGAGAAACACTTTTTATTTCAACAGACTTTCGCGCCGTCCCTTCCGTCAAAACTCTAAAGGCCGACTGCATATTTCTTATCTTCACAATAAATGCCCTACTTCATGCTGCCTGCGCTAACAAAATAAGAGTCTCGGAAAGCTGGCGTGCACAAGTGATGTGCACGCCAGCTTTCTGGGGGATCGCTTGTGCACGCCAGTTTTCCGAGACTCTGTATTTAGTTAGCGCAGACAGCATGAAGTAGGGCTTTTATTGTGAAGATAGGAAATGTGCAGTCGGCCTTTAGAGTTTTGACGGAAGGTACGGCGCGAGAGTCTGTTGAAATAAAAAGTGTTTCTCGCCTTCCTCTCGGTCATATTTTCATAATAATGATCTTGCAGCAGCCAGCGTCATCTCACAAGACCCTCCGGTACCGTGAATGTCATTTAAGTGACGTCTTGGTGAAGATTGATGATCACTCATTTTTAGGTCTATTTTTTTTAAAAGCCTGGCTGGAGATCGACTGACACACCCCCCGCGGTCGACTGGTAGCTCGCGATCGACGTAATGGGCGCCCCTGGTGTAGACAGTGCACTGCTTCCCCTTCTTAAGGCGGTGGATTGTGGTCCAGAATTGCTTCGAAGCCACCCGGAAGTAATTTTCCATCGCTTCTCTGAACTCCTCCCATGTCTGTGTTTTTTCCTCCGCGATCGCCAAAGACACACACCACTTGGCCTGTCGCTACCTGTCCGCTGCCTCTGGGGTCCTATGAGCCAAAAGGACCTGATAGGACTCTTTCTTCAAGTGCACATATGGACACCCTTATGTTTGAACATGGTGTTTATTATGGACAATCTGTGACGAGCACAAAAGTCCAATAACAAAACACCACTTGGGTTCAGATCCGGGCGGCCGTTCCAGCCAATCACGCCTCTCCAGGTTTCACTGTCGTTGCCAATGTGAGCATGGAAGTCACCCAGCAGACCAAGGGAACACTCTACAGTACTCCCTCGAGGTGATCTGAAATGGCTAAAATTAGCTGCTGTTTGGTGCATAAGCACAAACAACAGTCAGGATCAGTCCCCCCAACCCAAAGGCGGAAGTTAGGGTCCCCTCTCGTCTAACATGCAGGCTTTGAGCCGTGGGGACAACAAGATTTGCCACCCTAGCCCGTCGCCTCTCACCACTGGCAACTCCAGAGTGGGAGAGCGTCCAGCCTCTCTCTAGAGAACTGGTTCCAGAACCCTTGCTGTGCGTCAAAGTTAGTCCGACTATACATATATCTAAATTTCTTGCGCCCCAGCAGCCAATGCGCTGTCTACCAATATGATGTCAAAGGATCTACAACCCTGTCCTAAAAGAACACAGCCTGCACCATTAAATATGTTAGTTGCTCAGACAGCAGTGTGTTTATAGGTTAGGTTGGGGTACGTCGTCAACTCGACTGTAATAGGGAAAGACGCCGGATTCTTGTTAGCATTTAGGCTAACTAGCGAACAGCGCTAGCTAATTCTCCTGGAAATGAGCAGTAAAACCAGGAGTTTAGAGTGTGGTACTGGTTTTACAATAATTCAGATTTTAACTGGTAACGCTAGCCCTCTGTAATTTTCAATCATTAATACCAGGGGTGCCCATTACGTCGATCGTGAGCTACCGGTCGATCTTGGAGGGTGTGTCAGTCGATCGCGAGCAAAAGCAGATCATGAGCATCATCAATCTTCACCAAGACGTTTTGATTGATTGATTGAAACTTTTATTAGTAGATTGCAGAGTTCAGTCCACATTCCGTACACTTGACCACTAAATGGTAACACCCGAATAAGTTCTTCGACTTGTTTCCATGGTCACTGTTGGTAATACACTAAGACGTCATGGTTTGAAATCATTCATGGCACGGAAGGTTCCCCTGCTTAAACCAGCACATGTTAAAGCCCGTCTTAAGTTTGCCAATGACCCTTTGGATGATCCATGACATACCAAAATGAATACGTGGATGATACAGCAGAGGATTGGGAGAATGTCATGTGGTCGGATGAAACCAAAATACAACTTTTTGGTAGAAACTCAACTTGTCGTGTTTGGAGGAAGAAGAATACTGAGTTGCATCCCAAGAACACCAAACCTACTCTGAAGCATGGGGGTGGAAACATTATGCTTTGGGGTTGTTTTTCTGCTAAGGGGACAGGACGATTGATCCGTGTTAAGGAAAGAATGAATGGGGCCATGTATCGTGAGATTTTGAGCCAAAACCTCCTTCCATCAGTGAGAGCTTTGAATGGTTGACCAAATACTTATTTTCCACCATAATTTACAAATAAATTCCTGGATTTTTTTTCACATTCTGTCTCGCACAGTTGAAGAAAATTACAGATTTCTGTCATCATTTTAAGTGGGAGAACTTGCAGAATTCGTGGCTGACTAAATACTTTTCTGCCCCACTGTATCAATATATCGCCCAGCCCTAACCCAAATAAGGTTTTTCAACTTGTTTAAGTAGGGGTCTACGTTAGGTAATACACCAACTTATATTCTTGTCTTCGTGAAAGAAAGTAATTGCTTGTATTATCATGAAACGTCTTTAACTTGTTAACAAAAATGTCTGTTTTGTAAAAAAAAAAATACCCGCCTTCCGCCCTATTGTAGCTGAGATAGGCGCCAGCGCCCCCCGCCACCCCAAAAAGGGAATAAGCGGTAGAAAATGGATGGATGGATAAATTATATATATGAATGAGGTGGATCCCCCTCGACTTGGTCAAATGAAAAGTAGCTCGCCTGCAGAACAAGTGTGGGCACCCCCGATTAATACTGATAATCATTATCTCCCCAATATCTACATGGATAAGTTTGAGCCTTTAGTTTGAAAAAATGTCCTCATGTCATTTAATTTTTCAGTCAAGTTTGAGCCATAATGACTTGCTAGCTAACGTGGGTTATAAACGTTCATTGTTGTTAGCTTTAAAGGCCTACTGAAACCCACTACTACCGACCACACAGTCTGATAGTTTATATATCAATGATGAAATATTAACATTGCAACACATGCCAATACGGCCGGTTTAGTTTACTAAATTACAATTTTAAATTTACCGGGAGTTTCGTCTTCGAAACCTTGTGTAATGATGACGTGTACGCAAGACGTCACGGGTTTTTAGGAAGTATGAGCGCTGCACACACACACACAGCTAAAAGTCGTCTGCTTTAACGGCATAATTATACAGTTTTTTTGGACATCTGTGTTGCTGAATCTTTTGCAATTTTTTCAATTAATATTGGAGAAGTCACAGTAAGATGGAGTTGGGAAGCTTTAGCCTTTAGCCACACAAACACACGGTGATTCCTTGTTTAAAATTCCTGGAGGTGAAACTTTCCTATGGATCAGAGCGCGGTCAAGAGAACATGAATCCCGACCACGTGTCAACCAGCAGGTTTCGGTTAGAAAATTGTGGTTAAAAAGTCAGTTCTTACCGGAGAAAAGCTGAGCTTGTGCCGTCCATAGCTGCCATCGACTCCCCTGACACATTGGCGTAAAGACACCTGTGGAGACACCCTTCCGACTATCAGGTAATATTAAACTCACTAAAACACTAGAAACACAATAGAAAGATAAGGGATTTCCCAGAATTATCCTAGTAAATGTGTCTAAAAACATCAAAATCCGTCCCAATGCAATCGCATTTTTTTTTTTTTTTTACTTTTTATTTATTTATTTATTTTTTATCAATATCCTCAAACACGAATCTTTCATCGTTGCTCAAATTATGGGGAAATTGTCGTTTTCTTGGTCCGTATCGCACTTTTTGTCGGAGGCTCCCATTAAAAACAATGTGAATATGTGAGGAGCCCCCACACTTGCGACGTCATCGTCTGCGACTTCCGGTAGAGGCAGGGCTTTTCTCTTAGCACCGAAAGTTGCGAACTTTATCGTGGATGTTCTCTACTAAATCCTTCCAGCAAAAATATGGCAATATCACGAAATGATCAAGTATGACACATAGAATGGACCTGCTATCCCCGTTTGAATAAGAAAATCTCATTTCAGTAGGCCTTTAAATAATAATAACAAATAAATGGGTTGTACTTGTATAGCGCTTTTCTACCTTCAAGGTACTCAAAGCGCTTTGACACTACTTCCACATTTACCCGTTCACACACACATTCCCACACTGATGGAGGGAGCTGCCATGCAAGGCGCTAACCAGCACCCATCAGGAGCAAGGGTGCAGTGTCTTGCTCAGGACACAACGGACGTGACGAGGTTGGTACTGGGTGGGGATTGAACCAGGGACCCTCGGGTTGCGCACGGCCACTCTTCCACTGCGCCACGCCTTTAAATCAGTCATGATCATGGCGCAGATTATTGGTGCACTTTCACGTCGAGGATTAACCGCAAGCATGCAGACCACATAAAGATTATTAAAAAGCAGAGAGAATGTTGGAAGACGTCCAGTTGACCCGCGTACAGGAAGTAATCATCTCGTGACGGGGTTAACGAGGTGTATGTTGCGAAAGGCCGCCGTGTGGGGATCAAACAGGGTGAACTTGGAGGGGGGGGGGGCCTAACATTAGCATTCCGTGTACGCCGCCCGCAGGCTCTTGTCTCCGTGACCATGGTAATGCTGGAATCTGACACACATAATGAGCATCTCCTTTCATCTCTGTTGCCACGGCGACGGCACAGCAGCCGCAGCTTGAATGCGTTGGCATAGACCTCTTTGTTTCTCCGGGGCTAGCGAACGTAAGCTATCTTTAACCTCTGACCCGCTGAAGTAGATATTTTGTTGTCCTCTCTGAGGCGTTGGATTTAGAGCACTGACCTGGTTGGAAGACAAGTAAGACAGGACATCGCCAATGTGATGACAGGAGATACGCCACAGCTCGGATTTAGGTCACGTCATGTGACGAGGAGCTGAAGACACAAAACAAAGAAGAAATTGAGCAGCGTGTCATGTGACTGCTCTCTGTTGGCTGCGACACATCTGGCCGTATTTTATGACTCTCAGCGCTGAGTAACGTGTTGCCATGGCGACCGCCGTCATTTCCGGTCACTGCTTGAGGCCGAAGGTGTCACTTTTAATAAAAGGAGACACGATAGCATCAGCCGGACGTGTCGCACGTGCAACAACAAAAGGAGCTGATCAAAAGAGAATCGTTCTTGTCGTTTTCCATCGAGACGGAATGCTGAAGAAGTGCATTCTGGGAATGTGGGGCTTCGTGTGTGTCTCAACTTGGTGCACTTACTGAGTGTTCTGAGTACATACAGTGGGGCAAAAAAGTAGATAGTCAGCCACCGATTGTGCAAGTTCTCCCACTTAAAATGATGACAGAGGTCTGTAATTTTCATCATAGGTACACTTCAACTGTGAGAGACAGAATGGGAAAAAAAAAATCCAGGAATTCACATTGTAACAATTTTAAAGAATTTATTTGTAAATTATGGTGGGAAATAAGTATTTGGTCACCCATTCAAAGCTCTCACTGATGGAAGGAGGTTTTGGCTCAAAATCTCACGATACATGGCCTCATTCATTCTTTCCTTAACACGGATCAATCGTCCTGTCCCCTTAGCAGAAAAACAGCCCCAAAGTATGATGTTTCCACCCCCATGCTTGACAGTAGGTGTGGTGTTCTTGGGATGCAACTCAGTATTCTTCTTCCTCCAAACACGACGAGTTGAGTTTATACCAAACTGGATACATGGATGATACAGCAGAGGATTGGGAGAATGTCATGTGGTCAGATGAAACCAAAATAGAACTTTTTGGTATAAACTCAACTGGTCGTGTTTGGAGGAGGAAGAATACTGAGTTTCATTCCAAGAACACCACACCTACTGTGAAGCATGGGGGTGGAAACATCATGCTTTGGGGCTGTTTTTCTGCTAAGGGGACAGGACGATTGATCCGTGTTAAGGAAAGAATGAATGTGGCCATGTATCGTGAGATTTTGAGCCAAAACCTCCTTCCATCAGTGAGAGCTTTGAATGGTTGACCAAATACTTATTTTCCACCATAATTTATAAATAAATTGTTTGAAATTACTACAATGTGAATTCCTGGATTTTTTTTTCACATTCTGTCTCTCACAGTTGCAGTGTACCTATGATGAAAATTACAGACCTCTGTCATCATTTTAAGTGGGAGAACTTGCACAATCGGTGTCTGACTAAATACTTTTTTGCCCCACTGTAGGTGTGTTCATGCTGAGAAGTTTCTCAAAATCCAGTTACTGAATGTTGCACTCTATAAATCAAGAGATGCGCCCATTGATCCACCTACGACCAATAATGATTTCTTACAATTATTATCAGTGGAAGACAAGGCCAAATATTTTCACACCAAATACGAATAAGCAAGAGCAGACAAGAAGCCATGCTAATCTCTAAGCTGGTTTGAAAACACCAAAATTTTCTGCTTAGCAGCTATTAAAAGGAAATTCAGCAGATTAACAAGAGAGAGGATACGGTATAATATAGGGATGTCAAAATCTCACGGTCTGGTAAAATTAATTGGCAGGTATGTTACGCCGGATAGTCGAACCTCCGGATTCAGGAGGAACAGTGTGGTTTTCGTCCTGGTCGTGGAACTGTGGACCAGCTCTATACTCTCGGCAGGGTTCTTGAGGGTGCATGGGAGTTTGCCCAACCAGTCTACATGTGCTTTGTGGACTTGGAGAAGGCATTCGACCGTGTCCCTCGGGAAGTCCTGTGGGGAGTGCTCAGAGAATATGGGGTATCGGACTGTCTGATTGTGGCGGTCCGCTCCCTGTATGATCAGTGCCAGAGCTTGGTCCGCATTGCCGGCAGTAAGTCGGACACGTTTCCAGTGAGGGTTGGACTCCGCCAAGGCTGTCCTTTGTCACCGATTCTGTTCATAACTTTTATGGACAGAATTTCTAGGCGCAGTCAAGGCATTGAAGGGTTCCGGTTTGGTGACCGCAGGATTAGGTCTCTGCTTTTTGCAGATGATGTGGTTCTGATGGCTTCATCTGACCGGGATCTTCAGCTCTCACTGGATCGGTTCGCAGCAGAGTGTGAAGCGACTGGGATGAGAATCAGCACCTCCAAGTCCGAGTCCATGGTTCTCGCCCGGAAAAGTGTGGAGTGCCATCTACGGGTTGGGGGGGAGACCCTGCCCCAAGTGGAAAAGTTCAAGTACCTCGGAGTCTTGTTCACGAGTGAGAGAAGAGTGGATCGTGAGATCGACAGCGGCGTCTTCAGTAATGCGGACGCTGTATCGATCAGTTGTGGTGAAGAAGGAGCTGAGCCGGAAGGCAAAGCTCTCAATTTACCGGTCGATCTACGTTCCCATCCTCACCTATGGTCATGAGCTTTGGGTTATGACCGAAAGTACAAGATCACGGGTACAAGCGGCCGAAATGAGTTTCCTCTGCCGGGTGGTGGGGATCTACCTTAGAGATAGGAGGAGGGGACGGCGTGGCACGGTCTGGAGAGTTGCCGTGCCAGCAACCTGAGGGTTCCTGGTTCAATCCCCACCTTCTACCAACCTCGTCACGCCTGTTGTGTCCTTGAGCAAGACACTTCACCCTTGCTCCTGATGGTTCGTGGTTAGGGCCTTGCATGGCAGCTCCCGCCATCAGTGTGTGAATGTGTGTGTGTATGGGTGAATGTGGAAATAGTGTCAAAGCGCTTTGAGTACCTTGAAGGTATAAAAACGCTATACAAGTATAACCCATTTACCATTTAGGGTGAGAAGCTCTGCCATCCGGGAGGAACTCAGAGTAAAGCCGCTGCTCCTCCACATCGAGGAGCCAGATGAGGTGGTTCGGGCAACTGGTCAGGATGCCACCCGAACGCCTCCCTACGGAGGTGTTTAGGGCATGCTGGTAGGAGGCCACGGGGAAGACCCAGGACACGTTGGGAAGACTATGTCTCCCGGCTGGCCTGGGAACGCCTCGGGATTCCCCTGGAAAGAGCTGGACAAAGTGGCTGGGGAGAGGAGCGTCTGGGCTTCCCTGCTTAGGCTGCTGCCCCCGTGACCCGACCTCGGATAAACAGAAGAAGATGGATGGACACTTACTGTAAAAGAACACAAAACACAATGCTCAAATGTTGTAATCATCAATCAATCAATCAATTATTTATACAGTATAGCCCTTCAACACAGGTTTCTGGAAGGGCTGCACAAACCACAATGACATTACTGATCGGAATCCACATCCTGCCCGACTGGCTGCAATCATTATCATACTACAAAGTAGGGCTGGGCGATATGGATCAAAACTGATACCCGGTATTTTTAGGTGATACCGCAGTATACGATATATTACAGTATTTTAAACAAAGTGTTTAGTTTAAACTCAACACCACATTACTGTGACTACCAGTGTTCTAACACTACTTGATAAAGGTAATTATTATCATCAATCAATCAATGTTTATTTATATAGCCCCAAATCACAAATGTCTCAAAGGACTGCACAAATCATTACGACTACAACATCCTCGGAAGAACCCACAAAAGGGCAAGGAAAACTCACACCCAGTGGGCAGGGAGAATTCACATCCAGTGGGACGCCAGTGACAATGCTGACTATGAGAAACCTTGGAGAGGACCTCAGATGTGGGCAACCCCCCCCCCCTCTAGGGGACCGAAAGCAATGGATGTCGAGCGGGTCCAACATGATACTGTGAAAGTTCAATCCATAGTGGCTCCAACACAGCCGCGAGAGTTCAGTTCAAGCGGATCCAAGACAGCAGCGAGAGTCCCGTCCACAGGAGACCACCTCAAGCGGAGGCGGATCAGCAGCGTAGAAATGTCCCCAACCGATACAGGCGAGCGGTCCATCCTGGGTCCCGACGAGCGGTCCATCCTGGGTCTCGACTCTGGACAGCCAGTACTTCAATCATGGTCATCGGACCGGACCCCCTCCACATGGGAGGGGGGGACATAGGAGAAAGAAAAGAAGCGGCAGATCAACTGGTCTAAAAAGGAGGTCTATTTAAAGGCTGGAGTATACAGATGAGTTTTAAAGTGAGACTTAAATGCTTCTACTATATAGTTACTCATATAGCTCGGTTGGTAGAGTGGCCGTGCCAGCAACTTGAGGGTTGCAGGTTCGATTTCCGCTTCCGCCATTCTAGTCACTGCTGTTGTGTCCTTGGGCAAGACACTTTACCCACCTGCTCCCAGTGCCACCCACACTGGTTTAAATGTAACTTAGATATTGGGTTTCACTATGTAAAGCGCTTTGAGTCACTAGAGAAAAGCGCTATATAAATATAATTCACTTCATTATTCAACCAAAAAAGTAATATCATTACTTTTGTCTGTATTGTCTCAAATATATACCGCTTTCTAAAATACACCGGTATTAACAAAAGACCGATTACACCGCCCAGCCCTACAACAAACATTAAAAAAAATACTATAATCACTTTTTAATACATGTAATTAATTACTAGGGAAAGTAACTATTGCGTTACTTTAAAAAAAATTAAATAATGTCATATGCAGTTGAGAGACGTTTATGAGAACAGCGTGTGCATGCCTGTGGCTACCTTTTAAAAGGCAGTGACTGTTGCCAAGCGACGCGCATTTGTTAACTTTAGCAATTGTTTGTCGACTCTGACGGCCGTTCTGTTGAAGCTTTTCACCAGCTTGTGTTTCCTCTGGTTAATAATAAGAAGCCGCCGCCCACCCCCATCAGCCACACGTCGGATGTGCGTGAAGGTGAATGTGGCGCTGTCGGCAGTGCGCGGTACACCCTTCCCGCCTTCTGGATCCTTCCTACAGTGCCTGCGGGGCACCATGGCGGCAGTGCGCCGCACCGACCTCTAACGGCCGTGACAAAGGCACTTTAAAACATACCGGTATGGCGGTATTGTCTCAAATATATACCACTTTCTAAAGTATACCAATATCAACGAAACACGGGTATACCGCTCAGCCCTACAACAAACATGTATTTTTATAACCCTACTGAAATTAGATTTTCTTATTTAAACAGGGATAGCAGGTCCATTCTATTTGTCATACTTGATCATTTCGCGATATTGCCGTATTTTTGCTGAAAGGATTTAGTAGAGAACATCGGCGATAAAGTTCGCAACTTTTGGTCGCTAATAAAAAAGCCTTGCCTGTACTGGAAGTAGAAGCCGATGTGCGCGTGACGTCACCGGTGTGAGGGCTCCTCACATCCTCACATTGATTGCAATCATGGACACCAGCAGCGCGAGCGATTCTGACTGAGAAAGCGACAATTTCACCATTAATTGGAGCGAGGATGAAAGATTCGTGGATGAGGATAGTAAGAGTGAAGGACTAGAAAGAAAAAAAAAAGACGAGGGCAGTGGGAGCGATTCAGATGTTATTAGACACATTTACTAGGATAATTCTGGAAACCCCCTTATCTGCTTCAATCAATCAATGTTTACTTATATAGCCCTAAATCACTAGTGTCTCAAAGGGCTGCACAAACCACAACACGAACCACTACGACATCCTCGATAGGCCCACATAAGAGCAAGGAAAGCTCACACCCTTATTGTGTTACTTGTGTTTTAGTGAGATTATAAAGTCATACCTGAAAGTCGGAGGGGTGTGGTGACCGCCAGTGTCTCTGAGTAAAAAAGTTAAAAGTTAAAGTACCAATGATTGTCACACACATACTAGATGTGGTGAAATTATTCCCTGCATTTGACCCATCACCCTTGATCACCCCCTGGGAGGTGGGGGAGCAGCGGGCAGCAGCGGTGCCACGCCCGGTAATCATTTATGGTGATTTAACCCCCAATTCCAACCCTTAATGCTGAGTGCCAAGCAGGGAGGTAATGGGTCCCATTTTTATAGTCGTTGGTATGACTCGGCCGGGATTTGAACTCATGACCTACCGATCTCTAGGCTACTAAGCCACTGAGTAGGTAAAGCCATGGAGGAGCCAAGAAAGTCGCAGCTGCCTCTTTGACAGCTGCAGGAAGAACGACACAAGCTCCGCTCATGTTTACGGTAAGAGCCAACTTATTACCACAATTTTCTCACCGAAACCTGCCGGTTGACATGTGGTAGAGAAACATGTTCGCTTGACCGCTCTGTTCCATAGCTCCAGACAGCTCCAGACTTGAGAAACTGATCAGGCGGGCCGGTTCTACAATGGGAATGAAACTGGACTCACTGGTGACGGTGGCAGAGAAGAGGACTGTTGACAAACTAGTGAGCATCCTGGATGATGCCAGTCACCCTCTGCATAGTGTTATCAGTAGCCAGAGGAGCCTGTTCAGTGTTAGACTGCTTCATCCCAAGTGCAGGACTAATAGACTCAAAAACTCTTTTGTCCCACACGCCATTAGACTGTACAACTCCTCTCTGGGACGGGGGGCAGGGAGTATTAGGATGACAGGGGATGCAAAACATTAACAGTGCAATACGTTTTCATAACATGGTCACTACTGCCTACTTTGTCTTGTTATAGTCTTATTTTACTGTTATATTGTTATTCCCATTGTTTTTATTCTTTTTGTAATATTTCTCTATTTTGTTTCCATTTAGACCCCCGTTATTTACTTTTTACTTTTATTTAAATTGATCTCAACTCTGTACACTGCTGCTGGAATTTTAATTTTCCTGAAGGAACTCTCCTGAAGGAATCAATAAAGTACTATCTATCTATCTATATTAAAGCTTCACAACAAACAAAGAAACACCGGCGGTGTTTGTGTTGCTACAGCCGGCCGAAATACACAGTTTTCCACCAAATGCATTCTTCTTTGTAGTCTCCATTATTAATTGAACAAATTGCAAACGATTCAGCAACACAGATGTCCAGAATACTGTGTAAATATGTGATTAAATCGGACGACTTTTGGCCGTGAGTGGTGCTGGGATAAAAAGTCCGCTACAACCAATAACGTCACAAACACGCGTCAACATAAGCGTCGTCATTCCGCGACGTTTTCAACAGGTTACCTCGCGGGAAATTTTCAATTGCAATTTACTAAACTAAACCGGCCGTATTGGCATGTGTTGCAATGTTAATATTTCATCATTGATATATAAACTATCAGACTGCGTGGTGGGTAGTCGTGGGTTTCAGTAGGCCTTTAAAGGCAAAAGATTGTGCACGGGCATCCACTGTTTCTAGCAAATATTGAAAAAAGTTAGTCCCCGTGAATGCGTGGGTTCCCTCCGGGTACTCCGGCTTCCTCCCACTTCCAAAGACATGCACCTGGGGATAGGTTGATTGGCAACACTAAATGGGCCCTAGTGTGTGAATGTGAGTGTGAATGTTGTCTATCTGTGTTGGCCCTGAGATGAGGTGGCGACTTGTCCAGGGTGTACCCCGCCTTCCACCCGATTGTAGCTGAGATAGGCGCCAGCGCCCCCCGCGACCCCGAAAGGGAATAAGCGGTAGGAAATGGATGGATGGATGGATAGTTCTCTGTCTTTAAAGTGACAGCGTAATGATCCAGTGTAAAACTCACTTTGAGGTCTTTCAACTTTTGCTTTCAGAGAAGGACAGGTTTGTACCAGTCTGAAATATGCTGTTTCTAAGAAAAGTTAACTAATAATTTAACTTTTAGTAATGTAAATACCTCACCAACTGACATTCGGATTTGATGGTTTGAAATATATTTTCTGGGTGATGGTTTATGAGGTTGAGCAGGAGTCGGGAACCTTTTTGGCTGAGAGAGCCATGAAAGCCACATATTTTAAAATGTATTTCCGTGAGAGCCATATAATATTTTTTAACACTGAATACAACTAAATGCATGCATTAACGAAGATGCAGTAGAAAATGGATGGATGGATTTTTAAGTAAGACCAACATTTTTAGAGTATAATAAGTTTCTTATTCGTCTTAATGTGTACTATGGCTATGAGTTGTTGTTTTGTTCCCTTGGCCTCAGTCTGCACCCCCACTCCAGGGCCCAGGCTAAGACCGATTTTTTTAAATTTTATTTTAATCTTCTATTCCCCCCCCCCCTGTTTACCTGTATGTCATCTTTTTTGTAAGGGGCGCTGGATCCTGTTCTGTCTCCCTGTAATGTTTGTCTGATCTTGAATGGGATTGTGCTGAAAATTGTAATTTTCCTGAAGGAACTCTCCTGACGGAATAAATAAAGTACTATCTATCTATTGTTATTTTGAAGCTAACCGTCCATCCATCCATTTGTACCGTTAGTCCCGTACCCGGAGGGAACCCGCACAGTCACAGGGAGAACATGCAAACTCCACACAGAAAGATCTCGACCTTTGTATTGTGAGGCACACGCACTAACCCCTGTTCTACTGTGCTGTCCATAGTAGTGTGTGTGTGTGTGTGTGAAATGTTATTATTGAAATATTGATGGAGTGCAGGTCTTGCTGTGAATTCAGTTATTGAGATGCTCTGCAAATATAATTAATAAAACCCTTTCAAGACCGATGTTTAGGAATTTCGTTGACTAAATCTAATTTAATTTAGATGACTAACCCAATACTAAAACACATTTTGGTTAAAAGACTAACTGAAACTAATTTCAAAAACCTGTCAAAATTAACATTGGTGAACATTTTTTTATACTCAATATTTTTCTCTTTAAAGAGACACTGAATTGTAAGGTTTTTTTTTTTTTTATAAATATTGCTATAATTTTGGTTAAAAGACTAACTGAAACTAATTTCAAAAACCTGTCAAAATTAACATTGGTGAACATTTTTTTACACTCAATATTTTTCTCTTTAAAGACACTGAATTGTAAGTTTTTTTTTTATAATATTTGCTTGAAACTGTGGATGTCTCTGCACAATTATTTGCACTTAAAAATGTATGTTTGTAGTAATAAATATGATTATAATATTTTAACATAATGTTTGTGTTCAGCTACAATAATAAATAAAATACTTTTTACCATTAATGCGAATTCTTAAACGGGTGCGGTAGAAAACGAGTGGATGGATTAAAAATACATGAGAATGTTTTATATTTCGAACGTTATTTTTAACACTATGATTACCAGCGGAATTATTCATTACTTATCGTGTTAAGCAATGGCAGCTAAGATTTATCTGAGAGCCAGATGCAGTCATCAAAAGAGCCACATCTGGCTCTAGAGCCATAGGTTCCCTACCCCTGAGGTGGAGCGTACTCCAAACTGCTGCCTGCCGCCCGAGTACAGCTGGATAGGCCCTATTCCCCCCAAAAGTACCCTTTAAAAAAAAAAAAAATCATTTTAGAATAAAAAATACTGTCATTGTCAAGAATTCTCCACAAATGTTATAATTTCTGCAGGGCATTTATTTTAGAGTTATTTTGAGAATAACGTCCCCAGTCTGCTCAGCTGCTTTTTTTCACCACATTTGCGCCGCATAAAACATTGTGTCTCTACTATGTCGTTTCCTAGGGAATAATGTTTAAAAAACAACTTATATGCAGCTGTTTAATGGCATATACTATTCATGTTTAACAAACTTTTACTGCAAATCAATATCGAGTCCAAATATTTGTTATTGGCCCTGAAAAAAACATATCACTCCATCTCTGCTTTGAACACAATATAAAGAACTATACTGTACTATGTAGTATAAAGAGTGTGATGAATAAATTTCATACCAGGGGTGTCAAACTCATTTTAGCTCAGGGGCCACATGGAGGAAAATATATTCCCAAGTGGGCTTGACTGGTAAAATCATGGCATGATAACTTAAAAAGAAAGACTTCAGATTGTTTTCCTTGTTTAAAAATAAAGCAAACACATTCTGAAAATGTAAAAAAAGGTAATGTTTTTTTTTACACTTACATGTTGTAGTTAATAGTAGTCTTTTTTCATTAGTCGTATTTATACTTTCTGAATAAATTTATGTGATAAGGTTCATCAGTCAGATAGGTGGAATTGAGTCTGGCAGAGCTTTAAAATGCTCCCCTTATTTTTTTATTTATTAGAAGATGAAATTAATTCATCCATCCATCCATCATCTTCCGCTTATCCGAGGTCGGGTCGCGGGGGCAGCAGCCTAAGCAGGGAAGCCCAGACTTCCCTATCTCTAGCCACTTCGTCTAGTTCTTCCCGGGGGATCCCGAGGCGTTCCCAGGCCAGCCGGGAGACATAGTCTTCCCAACGTGTCCTGGGTCTTCCCCGTGGCCTCCTACCAGCTGGACGTGCCCTAAACACCTCCCTAGGGAGGCGTTCGGGTGGCATCCTGACCAGATGCCCGAACCACCTCATCTGGCTCCTCTCGATGTGGAGGAGCAGCGGCTTTACTTTGAACTCCTCCCGGATGGCAGAGCTTCTCACCCTATCTCTAAGGGAGAGCCCCGCCACACGGCGGAGGAAACTAATTTCGGCCGCTTGTACCCGTGATCTTATCCTTTCGGTCATGACCCAAACCTCCCCAACCCGGAGATGGCATTCCACCCTTTTCCGGGCGAGAACCATGGACCCGGACTTGGAGGTGCTGATTCTCATTCCGGTCGCTTCACACTCGGCTGCGAACCGATTCAGTGAGAGCTGAAGATCCCGGTCAGATGAAGCCATCAGGACCACATCATCTGCAAAAAGCAGAGACCTAATCCCGTGGCCACCAAACCGGATCCCCTCAACGCCTTGGCTGCGCCTAGAAATTCTGTCCATAAAAATTATGAACAGAATCGGTGACAAAGGACAGCCTTGGCGGAGTCCAACCCTCACTGGAAATGTGTCCGACTTACTGCCGGCAATGCGGACCAAGCTCTGGCACTGATCATACAGGAAGCGGACCGCCACAATAAGACAGTCCGGTACCCCATACTCTCTGAGCACTCCCCACAGGACTTCCCGAGGGACACGGTCGAATGCCTTCTCCAAGTCCACAAAGCACATGTAGACTGGTTGGGCAAACTCCCATGCACCCCCAAAACCCCGCCGAGAGTACAGAGCTGGTCCACAGTTCCACGACCATAATATTATCAAAATCAAATTACAGGATGTATATAATGTTACATGTTATAACGTTTTATTTCAGCATATTTATGTGCGTCAAGAAAATGTGGGCCCATTACGAACAACATATTTGACAATCAGGGCATGAACTTTACAATCCACACTTTACATACTATCGCTAAAAAGCAGCGTGAGGACGTAGTGTCCAAACACAAAAGTGTTGCCTCGATCTTAAAGGCCTACTGAAACCCACTACCGACCACGCAGTCTGATAGTTTATATATCAATGATGAAATATTAACATTGCAACACATGCCAATACGGCCGGTTTAGTTTACTAAATTACAATTTTAAATTTCCCGTGGAGTTTCTTGTTGAAAACGTCGCGGAGGGGACATATTAGCGCAGCACCATTTGCGGCTAAAAGTTGTCTCTTTTCGCCGCATAATTACACAGTATTCTGGACATCTGTGTTGCTGAATCTTTTGCAATTTGTTCAATTAATAATGGAGAAGTCTAAGTAGAAAGATGGAGGTGGGAAGCTTTTAGCCTTTAGCCACACAAACAAACGGTGTTTCCTTGTTTAAAATTCCCAGAGGTGAAGCTTTACTATGGATCAGAGCGGTCAAGGGAACATGGTTCCCGACTACTTGTCAACCGGCAGGTTTCGGTGAGAAAATTGTGGTAAAAAGTCGCCTCTTACCCGAGATCTGCTGAGCTCGCGCCGTCCATGCAGCTGCCGTGACTTCCCTCAGACACTGGCGTCAACACACCCGTGGACACACCCCTCCGACTATCAGGTACTATTTAACCCACTAAAACACTAGCAACACAGGAGAAAGTTAAGGGATTTCCCAGAATTATCCTAGTAAATGTGTCTGAAAACATCTGCAATCGCCTTTTTTTTAACATTATTTTTTAATTTTCCTAGTCCTTCGCTATGTATATCCTCAGCCACAAATCTTTCATCCTCGCTCAAATTAATGGTGAAATTGTCGTTTTCTCGGTCCGAATAGCTCTTGCTGTTGGAGGATCCCATTATAAACACCGGTGACGTCATTGTCTGCTACTTCCGGTACAGGCAAGGCTTTTTTATTAGCGACCAAAAGTTGCGAACTTCATCATTAATGTTCTCTACTAAATCCTTTCAGCAAAAATATGGCAATATCGCGAAATGTTCAAGTATGACACATAGAATGGACCTGCTATCCCCGTTTAAATAAGAAAATCTCATTTAAGTAGGCCTTTAACACGACATAGCGTGCCCTCGCAGCAGGGGATACAGATTAATTGCATTGGCGACATCCACTGGACACATTTAGAACAACAGGTCCTTTCATTCAAAAATTTCAGCTCATTTGTATAATTGGCACACTCATCTCGCGGGCCGGATAAAAACCTGTTCGGTGGCCGTGCCGTATGCTTGACACCCCATTACTACACTGCTCTTCCTACGCAGCCACCCTGCTTCCAAAAAGACACACTGTCACCACCCTTGTGGTGCACTCATAGTTTGAAATCAAACAACTCTTTAAAGGCCTACTGAAATGAGATTTTCCTATTCAAATGGGGATAGCAGGTCCATTCTATGTGTCATACTTGATCATTTCGCGATATTGCCATATTTTGGCTGAAAGGATTTAGTAGAGAACATCCACGATAAAATTTGCAACTTTTGGTCGCTAATAAAGAAGCTCTGCCTGTACCGAAAGTAGCCGACGATGTGCTCGTGACATCACCGGTTGTAGGGCTCCTCACATCCTCACGTTTATAATGTGAGCCTCCAGCAGCAAGAGCAATTCGGACCGAGAAAGCCACAATTTCCCCATTAATTTGAGCGAGGATGAAAGATTTGTGGATGAGGATATTTAGAGTGAAAGACTAGAAAAAAAAAGGCAATTGCAGTTGGGAGCGATTTAGATGTTTTTAGACACATTTACTAGGATAAATCTGGGGAATCCCTTATCTGCCTATTGTGTTGCTAGTGTTTTAGTGAGTTAATTAGTACCTGATAGTCGGAGGGGTGTGGCCACGGGTGTGTTGACGCCAGTCTCTCTGAGGGAAGTCACAAAGCTGCAGCAGGACAGAAGCTCTGCTGATCTCCGGTAAGAGGCGACTTATTACCACAATTTTCTCACCGAAAACTGCCGGTTGACATGTAGCCGGCAACCATGTTCGCTTGACCACTCTGATCCATAGTAAAGCTTCACCTCCGGGAATTTTAAACAAGGAAACACCATGTGTTTGTGTGGCTAAAGGCTAAAAGCTTCCCAAACTCCATCTTTCTACTTTGACGTCTCCATTATTAATTGAACAAAATGTAAAAGATTCAGCAACACAGATGTCCAAAATACTGTGTAATTATGCATGATGAAAAGAGACGACTTTTAGCCGTAAGTGGTGCTGGGCTAATATGTCCCCTCCAACCAATAATGTCACAAACACGAGTCATTATTCCGCGTCATCATTCCGCAACGTTTTAAACAGGAAACTCCCCGGGAAATTTAAAATTGTATTATGTAAACTAAAAAGGCCATATTGGCATGTGTTGCAATGTTAATATTTCATCATTGATATATAAACTATCAGACTGCGTGGTCAGTAGTAGTGGGTTTCAGTAGCCCTTTTAACCTCATCGGTTAATCTTCGTTTCCCGGGTGAGACGGAGGCAGTGTCGACAACTCTATGGATACATCGTTAATGTTTCAAACCACACGTCGCTTGAGCACTGCTTTCTTTGGACTGAAATTGTGCTAGCAAAATGTTGTAAAAAGGCTATAAACACTTAAAAACCACACAAAGTTGCACTGTAGCTAACAGCAGCACTCCTCTGAGTGAACAAGCACCACAGATCGATCAACCTGCCCACAATGGGCGTGCTGCCAGGCACAAAATGGCTGCCCTCCAGGCACACAATGGCTGGATGAAACATTCATACACCAAAGCATAGTTTAATCTAAAATTTCCTTCAATGAGCGGCTCGTAAATCGAGGTTCAACTATGTTCATTTTGCACCTAAAAGATACATTTTTGAACAATTTCTTTCTTGTGAACTCGTTATAGTAAAAAAAACGTGTCAAATTAAATTCAGGTTTTATTAGGAAAACTATAAAAATTGTTTCACATGATTAAAAAAAGTGTGAAAAGATTTGTAATGCTCCAAATAAAATGTAGCTTAGAGGCCTACTGAATTGAGATTTTCTTATTTAAACGGGGATAGCAGGTCCATTCTATGTGTCATACTTGATCATTTCGCGATATTGCCATATTTTTGCTGAAAGGATTTAGTAGAGAACATCCACGATAAAGTTCACAACTTTTGTTTGCTAACAGAAAAACCCTGCCTGTACCTAGAGTCGCAGACGATGACGTCACATGTTGATGGCTCCTCACATCCTCACATTGTTTTTAATGGGAGCCTCCAACAAAAAGTGCTATTCGGACCGAGAAAACGACAATTTCCCCGTTAATTTGAGCGAGGATGAAAGATTCGTGTTTGAGGATATTGATAGCGACGGACTAGAAAAAAACCCCAAAAAACGCGATTGCATTGGGACGGATTCAGATGTTTTTAGACACATTTACTAGGATGATTCTGGGAAATCCCTTATCTTTCTATTGTGTTGCTAGCGTTTTAGTGAGTTTAACAGTACCTGATAGTCGGAGGTGTGTCCACGGGTGTGTTCGACGCGCAGTGTCTCAGGGAAGTCGACGGCAGCTTTATGGGCGGCACAAGCTCAGCATATCTATGGGTAAGAAGCGAACTTTTACCACAATTTTCTCACCAAAACCTGCTGGTTGACATTCGGTTGGGATCCATGTTCGCTGTGATCCATAGTAAAGTTTCACCTCCGTGAATTTTAAACAAGGAATCACCGTGTGTTTGTGTGGCTAAAGGCTAAAGCTTCCCAACTCCATCTTTCTACTTCAAGTCCTCCAATATTAATTGAACAAATTGTAAAAGATTCAGCAACACAGATCTCCAAAATACTGTGTAATTATGCGATTAAAGCAGACGACTTTTAGCTGTGTGTGTGCGCAGCGCCTATATTTCCCAATAGCCAGTGAAGTCAAGCGTACACATCATTACGCGACGTTTTCAAGAAAAAACTCCCGGGAAATTTAAAATTGCAATTTAGTAAACTAAAAAGGCCGTATTGGCATGTGTTGCAATGTTAATATTTCATCATTGATATATAAACTATCAGACTGCGTGGTCGGTAGTAGTGGGTTTCAGTAGGCCTTTAGGGCCCCAGTTTAGCCAGGGACGGACCTGCTTCCCACCCTCAATAGTCACCATCTTGGCTATGCAACAGAAGGAGAGGGGCTAACTTAAAATGTTGTTGACAGAGGGGCAAGAAGGTAAAACTATTGCGATCATTATTGAACAATAATGGATTTGGGACGTACACGCTACAACTTTCAAAACTCAGGAACAAAGTACATAGTGTACGTATTGAAGTGTACTGAGGGGTATTGTATTGTTTGATCTGTTTGTTCCAGGTGATTCCCGCCTTCCAGGTGAGTCTGAGTGACGAAGGTCTGATTGCGGCGACGCTGGAGACTTCAGACCTTCAAGAGAACGTCACGGCGTACGCGGTTCAGGTCTCTGGTGAGCCGCGGCCCAACGTGCTGCAGTTTGTGGGTCCGGGCGAGCCGTTGCTGTTCAACACCTCCTTTCACGGCCTGTGCTACAACGTGGCTCTGCTGGTCAGACAGGGGGCGCAGTGGTCCCGACCCGTCGACAGCGTGTCCGTCCTGACCAGTAAGCCGAGTCAGCGCTAAAACATCCGATAACACTTTACCTGTGACCTGAATTGTCCTCTGCCCTCAGAGCCGCTCCCGGTCAGCAGTGTTCAGATATCGGACTACAGGGATTCCCCAGAGACGGGCGTGGTCTTTGACATGGACACTCCAGCCGGGAACGTCTTTAGCAGAGTCAACATCAGCTACAGCGAGGGAGGAGAGATGCACTCCATGCTCTACAAAGGTGATTATCTTCCATTCTGACCATCTGTTCATCAGGAAACCAGCAAACAATTCTTCGCCACACTCAGATTTCTACAATGGGAAAACCGTCTTCAAGCACTGGTTGCCGGGCGTGTGTTACCGCAACATCACCTTCCAGCTAATCTCGGAGGCCAGCGCCTATCAGAGTATTCTGAGGACCCAGAGTGACGTCACACAGACGCCTCTGCACCACAGGACGGGTACGACGACCTCCTAAAATGCAGCATGGAAGACGTCAATGTTTGCAAGTCAACTTCCTGTTCTTCTCTCCAGTGCCGTATCCTCCCTTCAACATATCGTGGAAGATTGTCGACCTGAGCCAGCGGGGAGCGCCGGGCGAGGCGGCTGACGGACAGCAGGAAAGCCAGCGAGCTGCCCGAGAGTCCCGGGACGTCTCGCTGATGGAAGAGGACGGGGGCGAGGGCGAGGAGAAGCAGCCGGTCGCCTCCACTGAGCAGCCTTCATACAACTTGACCAGCACCCACGCCACAGACCCGAGCACAAGTGAGGCCGCAGACGCTCAGAACTACTGGCTGGACTCGACAGAGCCCCCTGCTGACAGGGAGGATGAATTTGTCAACGCTGAAGTGCATGAGTACGAGGACTCCAACGATGCAGGATCAGCTATGGGTCTCCCTGCAGAGTCTTTAGTCCTGCCCACTAAACTGCCCCCCATCTTGCTTGAGGTGCGCTGGCTACCCCCCCGCGCGCCCACCAGCTACGACGGCTTTAACGTCTACGTCCACAGAGACGGTAGGGCAACACTCACACAGGCCGCCCGTTTACAAACATGTCCGTCACCTTAGTCACACCCCTTAGGTAATGCTACGCAAACGGCCTCCGTGGACGGAAGCACACGCGACTTCTTCACCGAGCTAACGGAGTCGGGAACGTATCGAGTCAGAGTCACCTCGCTTAGCACGTCAGGAGACTGCGAGGCCAGAGAGAGCGCCAACGCCGCCTTTACCTTCTACCTCAGTACGTCACCATGGCCATTTTGTCTCAACCTCAGAGGTGTTTGATTTGATGCTGGATCTTTGTCTTCCAGACGCTAATGGTGAACTTCTGGAGGACCTGCGCCAGCGCCCGCGCGCCGTTAACGTCCGCTTACTGGACTCCAGCACCGCCGCCGTGTCCTGGGCTCCGTCCTCAGAGAGCCACATCGGCAGCGTGGTGTCTGTGGTGTCCACAACATGCCTCAAGCCCAGCATCAGCCAGAGAATGGAGACCACCTACTGCAGCGAGGTAACGGTGAACGCCGCACTTCCTGTTTAGCGTGACAAGTCAGGCTTAGAGTGCCGTCTTGACAGGAAAACTCCACCAGTGACATCATCACCAACCTGACGCCGGGGGCTCAGTACAGAGTGGTGGTCTACCACACCAACGGCCCCCTTGTCAGTCCTCCTTCGGAGCCCGTAATCATCGATATAGGTGATTAGATCTCACGCTGTTTTATATCTACAAACCCCGTTTCCATATGAGTTGGGAAATTGTGCCAGATGTAAATATAAACGGAATACAATGATTATCAAATCATTTTCAACCCATATTCAGTTGAATATACTACAAATACAACATATTTGATGTTTAAACTGATAAACATTTTTTTTTTTGCAAGTAATCATTAACTTTAGAATTTGATGCCAGCAACACGTGACAAAGAAGTTGGGAAAGGTGGCAATAAATACTGATAAAGTCAAGGAATGCTCATCAAACACTTATATGGGACATCCCACATGTGTGCTGGCTAATTGGGAACAGGTGTGTGCCATGATTGGGTATAAAAGTAGCTTCCATGAAATGCTAAGTAATTCTCAAACAAGGATGGGTTGAGGGTCACCACTTTGTAAGCAAATTGTCAAACAGTTTTAGAACAACATTTCTCAACGAGCTATTGCAAGGAATTTAGGGATTTTACCATCTACGGTCCGTAAAATCATCAAAAAGTTCAGAGAATCTGGAGAAATCACTGCACGTAAGCCATGATATTACGGACTTTCGATTCCTCAGGCGGCACTGCATCAAAAACCGACATCAGTGTGTAAAGGATATCACCAGATGGGCTCAGGAACACTTCATAAAACCACTGTCAGTAACTACAGTTGGTCGCTTTATCTGGAAGTGCAAGTTAAAACTCTACTATGCAAAGCCAAACCCATTTATCAACAATATCCTGAAACGCCGCCGGCTTGGCTGGGCCCGAGCTCATCTAAGATGGACTGATGTAAAGTGGAAAGGTGTTCTGTGGTCTGATGAGTCCACATTTCAAATTATATATTTGGAAACAGAGGACGTGGTGTCCTCCAGAACAAAGAGGAAAATAAGCATTGGGATTGTTATAGGCGCAAAGTTCAAAAGCCAGCATGTGTGATGGTATGGGGGTGTATTAGTGCCCAAGGCATGGGTAACTTACACATCTGTGAAGGCACCATTAATGCTGAAAGGTCCATACAGGTTTTGGAGCAACATTTGTTGTCATCCAAGCAACGTTATCATGGACGCACCTAATTATTACGACAGCGTGACTTCGTAAAAAAAGAGTGCGGGTACTTTCCTGGCCCGCCTGCAGTCCAGACTTGTCTCCCATCGAAAATGTGTGGCGCATTATGAAGCGTAAAATACGACTGAAACCTTACATTAAACAAGAATGGGAAAGAATTCCACTTTCAAAGCTTCAACAATTAGTTTCCTCGGTTCAATCAATCAATCAATCAATCAATGTTTATTTATATAGCCCTAAATCACAAATGTCTCAAAGGACTGCACAAACCATTGCGACTACGACATCCTCGGAAGAACCCACAAAAGGGCAAGGAAAACTCACACCCAGTGGGCAGGGAGAATTCACATCCGGTGGGACGCCAGTGACAATGCTGACTATGAGAAACCTTGGAGAGGACCTCAGATGTGGGCAACCCCCACCCCCCCTCTAGGGGACCGAAAGCAATGGATGTCGAGCGGGTCTAACATGATACTGTGAAAGTTCAATCCATAGTGGCTCCAACACAGCCGCGAGAGTTCAGTTCAAAGCGGATCCAGTTCCCAAATGTTTATTGAACATGTCATTTCCCAACTACTTTGGTATGTGTTGCAGCCATGAAATTCTAAGTTAATTATTATTTGCAAAAAAAAATAAAGTTTATCAATCAATCAATCAATCAATGTTCATTTATATAGCCCTAAATCACTATTTATTCAAAGGGCTGCACAAACCACTACGACATCCTCGGTAGGCTCACATGAGTTTGAACATCAAATATTTTGTCTTTGTAGTGCATTCAATTGAATATGGGTTGAAAAGGATTTGCAAATCTTTGTATTCTGTTTATATTTACATCTAACACAATTTTCCAACTCATTTGGAAACGGGGTTTGTAGATATGGCGATCAATAAGTGTGTCTGTCGCCATCAGAGCCCACCGGCATTCAAGAGCTCGCCGTTTACCCACTGAGCCCCACGGCGGTCATCTTAAGCTGGCAGCGTCCGTATCCTGTGTCGTTCAGGAAGTACGTCCTCCAGACTTTCTTCTTCAACCCCGTCACTCTGACCTCAGAGTGGACCACCTACTACGAGATCGCCGCCACCGCCTCAGTGATCGCCTCAGTGGTACTAAACAAAACCCGACTCCTCCAGTTTGCGTCAAGTTTGATGGCATCGTCATGAAATGTTCCTTCGCACAGAGGGTGACGGATCTGCTACCAGCTTGGTTTTACAACTTCCGTGTTGCCATGGTGACATGGGGAGACCCGCCCCTCAGGTGCTGCGACGTCTCCACTATCAGCTTCGTGACAGGTACTCCCAACGCCTACGTCCGTCCCGAACCCAAAACAACAAATTTTTCACATCTGTCCGACAGCTCCAGAAGCGCCGCACATTTCCACGGTGGATTACTCGCACGGCGTCTTGTACGTTCGCTGGACCTACGGCGAAGACTTCATCGACTTATCACACTCCCGAATCACACACTGGCAGGTAGTGGCGGTCGGCAAGAAAGGACCTGAGAGGAGCTACTCTGTTGACGTGAGTCCTGAGACAACGTGCTAATTCATGTTATTATTAGCTTTGTTGCTATGGCATCATTTGGTTGCTAAGGTCTTGACTTCATTGTACTGTCCTAGTCAATAATAATGTTTTTTACTAGCTGTGGTACATTCTTCAAATTAGGGATGTTCCGATCAGGGTTTTGAGTGAGAGGGAGTGAGATGAGCTGATACCAATCACATTAATTAACTGTATTTTTTTCTAGTTATTTATGATAAGTGCTATTGACAGTTTAACAACAACTACTACAAAGTAGTGTTGTGCCGATACCAATTATTATTATTTTTTTTGTCCTGTTCAGCTTCTCAGGCAAATCATATAGTTGATGTAGATGCCCATATCGGCTGTTCAGACTTACTTTACAAAAGAGAAGTGTAAGATACTTCTCTTGTTGCCTTATTTGAATTTGACTTCATTAAATGTATTTATATTATCATTTGATAGGGCCGGGCTGGAGCAGGAGGGGATTCAGTCATTGGTGGAGCATAATATATATATATATATATATATATATATATACTTTTTTTAAATTTTATTTTATTTATTTATTTTTTTTTTTTTACAATTGTTTTTAACATGGCTGTGCAGCACTTTGGAAACGTTATTGTTGTTTAAATGTGCTATATAAATAAAGTGGATTGGATTGGATTGGAAAAAAAGGAAGACAGAAGGGGGAATTGTGGGGATAAGAGGGGGATTAGACAGAGAGACAAAAACAACAACAGCAAACACAACAACAAAAACAACAATAGAACAACACCAGCACATACGATATGGTACTTTTCTAAATAAAGGGGACCACAAAAAATTGCACTCATGAAATAATATTTCATTAAATGCATTCCAACTCGTAAATAAAAGTACGCTTACAACGAAGCCAATGGAAGGTCCTCTATTCCGCCCGTAAAACCCAATAAATCGGCAGCAATACTCCGTTTACATTTCAGGACTTGAATATTAATCAAGTATTAGGGATAGTTATTATAAGCGCTAATGCAGACTCACTATTTATAGCAGCAACGTCATCACAAGCTTGCTTGCCTATATCAACATCATTGAGTGGTAAGCTGCTTCCTTGCTTGTGGAAGTTTATTTTAAATCATAAATCATGCCTCTCATCTGGATAGTAGAAGGATGAGTACGTATTCCGGAGATGGCGAGAACAACACGAAAAGACGCTTGGATTAGGAGTCAGTCTTCATCGAAACGAGAATATAACAAGATTCTATCAGTCGGCATGTCTAATGACAGCAGACATTATACAGTAAGTGATGTTTCATTATGTTTGTTGGCTCTCATGAAGTCTGCAGTGAGTAGTAATGAGTGATGTTAAAAAAAAAGTGTTACGCGTTTGTGAAATAAATGCGCGTGTATGCTTAAAATGAGCAAAATACGTAAATAATAAATGTTATAAATGGGCCCGTTATTACATTATATATATACAAACCCCGTTTCCATATGAGTTGGGAAATTGTGTTGGATGTAAATATAAATAGAATACAATGATTTGCAAATCATTTTCAACCCATATTCAGTTGAATATGCTGCAAAAATGATGTTCAAACTGATAAACATTTTTTTTGTGTGCAAATAATCATTAACTTTAGAATTTGATGCCAGCAACACGTGACAAAGAAGTTGGGAAAGGTGGCAATAAATACTGATGAAGTTGAGAAATTCTCATCAAACACTTATTTGGAACATCCCACAGGTGTGCAGGCTAATTGGGAACAGGTGGGTGCCATGATTGGGTATAAAAGCAGCTTTCATGAAATGCTAGGTAATTCACAAACAAGGATGGGGCGAGATTCACCAATCTGTGAGCAAGTTGTCAAACAGTTTTAGAACATTTGTCAATGAGCTATTGCAAGGAATTTAGGGATTTTACCATCTATGGTCCGTAAAATCATCAAAAAGTTCATAGAATCTGGAGAAATCACTGCACGTAGGCGATTATATTACGGACGGTTGATACCTCAGGCGGTACTGCATCAAAAATAGACATCAGTGTGTAAAGGATATCACCACATGGGCTCAGGAACACTTCATAAAACAACTGTCAGTAACTACAGTTGGTTGTTACATCTGTAAATCCAAGTTAAAACTCTGCTATGCAAAGCAAAACCCTTTTATCAACAAAACCAAGGAACGCCGCTGGCTTCGCTGGGCCAGAGCTCATCTAAGATGGACTGATGCAAAGTGGAAAAGTGTTCTGTGGTCTGACGAGTCCACATTTCAAATTATATTTGGAAACTGTGGACGTGGTGTCCTCCGGAACAAAGAGGAAAATAACCATCCGGATTGTTATAGGCGCAAAGTTCAAAAGCCAGCATCTGTGATGGTATGGGGGTGCATTAGTGCCCAAGGCATGGGTAACTTACACATCTGTGAAGGCACCGTTAATGCTGAATGGTCCATACAGGTTTTGGAGCAACATATGTTTTCATCCAAGCAACGTTATCATGGAGGCCCCTGCTTATTTCATCAAGACAATGCCAAGCCACGTGTTACAACAGCGTGGTTTTGTAGTAAAAGAGTGCGGGTACTTTCCTGGCCCGCCTGCGGTCCAGACCTGTCTCCCATCAAAAATGTGTGGCGCATTATGAAGCGTAAAATAAGACAGCAGAGACCCCGGACTGTTGAACAACTGAAGCTCTACATTAAACAAGAATGGGAAAGAATTCCACTTTCAAAGCTTCAACAATTAGTTTCCTCAGTTCCCAAACGTTTATTGAGTGTTGTTAAAAGAAAAGGTGATGTAACACAGTGGTGAACATGTCCTTTCCCAACTACTTTGGTTAGTGTTGCAGCCATGAAATTCTAAGTTAATTATTATTTGCAAAAAAAATTAAGTTTGAGTTTGATCATCAAATATCTTGTCTTTGTAATGCATTCAATTGAATATGGATCGAAAATGATTTGCAAATCATTGTATTCCGTTTATATTTACATCTAACACAATTTCCCAACTCATATGGAAACGGGGGTTTGTATACAGTATATACTTACATCATGTAGTCAAATCCTTAATGGAGGTGTTTGGATGTTTTTAAGGTCTTCATAGGCGGAATAGAGCGGCTCACATTGCTAGCAGACTTTTGATTGCATTTATTCAATATTTAGAATGCATTAAAAAAAACATACGTGTTGTCTTACATAAGGAATGATAGGCAAAATTCCCAGAAATGTGTAGTTCCCCTTTAAAGCTAGCGCAGCAATTAGCATGTCTTCTCCGGCCTATCACTTACTCGGTAAATAAAATGTTTAGCCTTGTCCTCCAGTGATTATTATATTTAAGATATTAAGAAAAGTAATTTATTTTCCGCAATAGATGTTGCTACTATTAACTTAGGGTAGTGGCTCCACACTGTGTGGACATACAGTACACAGGTAGGTGCTAGCGCTTTTCAGCCAGGGGACCAAACTTTAATAAAGTATCAGCCAGTGGGACGTGGCATTTGTGGTTGACAGTGAAAAGCATGATTCAACATCAGCTGATCACTGTACACTAGCGGTGTAACGGTACACAAAAATATCGGTTCGGTACGTACCTCGGTTAATTTTCGGTACAGTAAGAAAAAAATATATACATTTTTTGGTTATTTATTTACCAAATTTGTAAACAATGGCATTACATACATATACACACAGGATCCATTGCCAGGGTTAATGTGGTCAACATATATAAAATAAAAACTGAATAAGATAAGGCTCAGAATGGTTTCTTAACAAAACCTTTCTACATGTAAAGTGCTTTTTTTGATTGAATGATTGAGAATTTTATGAGTAGATTGCACAGTACAGCACATATTCCGTACAATTGACCACTAAATGGTAACACCCCAATAAGTTTTTCAACTTGTTTAAGTCGGGGTCCACGTTAATCAACATTAAACTGCCTCAAGTTGTAAATAAAATAACAAAACCATTCTTCTACATATAAAAAGTGCAACATTAAACAGTTTCAAGTCAACTCTGCCTCAGATTAACTTTTCTTTACCCCCCAGCCTGGCTAACTTGGCAGCAAGAGGATATTTGGGCTCATTGTTCTTCCACCATAGAAGTGGGTCAAAATCTAGTTTTTAATGCAAAATGGACTTAAATCTGTTGCTATATAAACATTTGTTTTTGCTTTAGCCCTGCCTGACTCGCCAAGGAGAGCCTGCTTGAATGCGGTGGTGACGCTTCAAATGGGTTAGCATGTGTTATGAGAGTAGCGTATGTGTGTGTGTGTGGCCCTTTAATAGGTGACAGCATGTGACGTCAGTGAGTGTGTAGGCGAGAGAGGAGAGGGAGCGGTAGTGAGTGTGTGGAGTGGCTAGTGTTTTGTTGGATTGGCTTTGTGCAAGACCTCAATAAAGCCACGATTTGCAACTAATCGCCAAACTCTTCATTTACTCTGGAGTCCGGAGCTGTGGAGACCCACTGCCGGGTAGTGTGAAGGGTGTTGCCCCCGAGAATACATCAGCACTGGAGGAGTGTCTCCCCTGCGCGTGTTGTCACAAGCAGCTGCTGAACAATGTCGGCAAACCTCCTTCCTCCATTGTTGTATCGCCCAGCCAAAGTGTTCCCAAACGGGAGATCTTAACGAGGCAGGAGGGTCTTCCAGCTCTGGCTTTTACACATTTTCCTAGCCCGGTCGCTGCTAGCATGTGTACTCGTTCGGTACACTTCCGAACAGAACCGAAACCCCCGTACCGAAACGGTTCAATACAAATACACGTACCGCTACACCCCTACTGTACACTGTACAAATTCCCACACTTCTGTCCCATTGCCAGTTATGCACAAGTGTGCTTTATGTCTTGGTGTTAAAGAAGACAACATTGACGACAAAAGAAAACATGTTTGTGTCACATCAGGTGACTCGTAACGCGATGCGGGCGAGCCTCCCTCTGCCGCCAGGAGACATCTACAACCTGACGGTGACGGCGTGCACGGAGCGCAGCAGGAACACTTCCTTTCCCAACATCATCAAACTGGGTGAGCACACACACACACACACACACACACACACACATAATAGTGACTTTCATCCTTAATTATAAACTGGAAAAGAAAAGTGATGTCCCACTCTGATCCAAAAAAACTATTTTTTTTCAAACTTCCTTTTTGCTGTAATTTTCTCCCAGAAACTGAACATGAAACTGAATTATTTCCCACTTCCTCATTTGAGCATATTTTTGATTGTGCGTTCCGCTGGCTTGTTTGCCACAGAGCCAGCGCCTCCCAGGTCTTTGTACGCGATCAACGCCACGCACTCGTCGGTGACCCTGCTGTGGAGCGAGGACGGCGTGGCGGATCACTACCAGGTTGTCTGCAGAGCCGACAAAGCTGGCAAGCAAGTGAAGGTGAGCTCTGGGAGTCATCAAGCTGCTCGAAAAAAAAAAAAAAAAAACCTTTCCAAACTTATTGTCACGCTTCTACAGGCTGGAGACCCTCAGGTGTCCAGCTCTCATGTGGTGACAGTTTCAGGTCTGATGCCTTCGTCCAGCTACAACTGCGGCATCACCAGCTTCAGCTACAGCACCCCCAGCAAACCCGTCCACATCATCATCACAACCACAGGTAGGTTGTGCTGTGGCTCCATCATGTTTGTAATCTCAAATCTTAATGGTGGGCATGTCACTAGCATGTGTGTATGTATGTGTGCGCAGCTAAAGAGATGAACCCCAGTGTCGCCGCCATCTCAGCCCTCGCCGTACTCACCATCCTGCTCATCAGCCTGCTGGTTCTCTTCCTTCTGGTTCTACGCAAGAAGCACCTGCAGATGAGCAGGTACTGAATTACTTTTAGCCACTGAGAACATTTCTACTGGTAGATCTACAAGACAGAAGTGACTGTACGAGTGGGAAGTGAAAGATGACGCTGAGTCATCACAATATAGTGCTATCTCGGTTCTTGTTATGTTCCAAAAGATCAGACGGAAGTCAAATCGTAAACAATAATGTACATCTAATTGATCTGTTCCAAACACCCAACAATATGTACTCAAAACACATTTTATATAGAACGATAAGTTTTAGATGCACAGAACAGCGTGAAATACTTGGGTTTCCCCTACATGTAATTGATCGTGGCGCAGAGTCACGGCAAAATAAAAGCCGCCACACCTTACAAATGATGGTGAAAAGAAATTAAAGTAATACATTGTATGAAAATACTAACCCCGTTTCCATATGAGTTGGGAAATTGTGTTGGACGTAAATATAAACGGAATACAATGATTTGCAAATCCTTTTCAACCCATATTCAGTTGAATGCACTACAAAGACAAGATATTTAATGTTCAAACTCATAAACTTTATTTTATTTTGCAAATTATAATTAACTTAGAATTTCATGGCTGCAACACGTGCCAAAGTAGTTGGGAAAGGGCATGTTCACCACTGTGTTACATCACCTTTTCTTTTAACAACACTCAATAAACATTTGGGAACTGAGGAAACTAATTGTTGAAGCTTTGAAAGTGGAATTTTTTCCTATGCTTGTTTTATGTAGAGCTTCAGTCGTTCAACAGTCCGGGGTCTCTGCTGTCGTATTTTACGCTTCATAATGCGCCACACATTTTCGATGGGAGACAGGTCTGGACCGCAGGCGGGCCAGGAAAGTACCCGCACTCTTTTACTACGAAACCATGTTGTTGTAACACGTGGCTTGGCATTGTCTTGCTGAAATAAGCAGGGCGTCCATGATTGACAACATATGTTGCTCCAAAACCTGTATGGACCATTCAGCATTAATGGTGCCTTCACAGATGTGTAAGTTACCCATGCCTTGGGCACTAATACACCCCCATATCATCACAGATGCTGGCCTTTGAACTTTGCGTCTATAACAATCCGAATGGTTATTTTCCTCTTTGTTCCGGAGGACACCACGTCCACAGTTTACAAACATAATTTGAAACGTGGACTCGTCAGACCTCAGAACACTTTTCCATTTTGCATCAGTCAATCTTAGATGAGCTCGGGCCCAGCAAAGCCAGCGGCGATCCTTGGTGTTGTTGATAAATGGGTTTTGCTTTGCATAGAAGAGTTTTAACTTGCGCACAGATGTAGCGACCAACTGTAGTTACTGACAGTGGTTTTATGAAGTGTTCCTGAGCCCATGTGGTGATATCCTTTACACACTGATGTCTGTTTTTGATGCAGTACCGCCTGAGGGTTTCAACGGTCTGTAATATCATCGCTTACGTGCAGTGATTTCTCCAGATTCTTTGAAATTTTTGATGATTTTACGAAAAGTAGAGATGGTAAAATCCCTAAATTGCTTGTTGAGAAATGTTGTTCTAAAACTGTTCGACAATTTGCTTACAAATTGGTGACCCTCGCCCCATCCTTGTTTGTGAATTACTTAGCATTTCATGGAAGCTGCTTTTATACCCAATCATGGCACCCACCTGTTCCCAATTAGCATGCACACCTGTGGGATGTTCCAAATAAGTGTTTGATGAGCATTCCTTGACTTTATCAGTATTTATTGCCACCTTTCCCAACTTCTTTGTCACGTGTTGCTGGCATCAAATTCGAAAGTTAATGATTATTTGCTTATTTGATTATTTGATTATTGTATTCCGTTTATATTTACATCTAACACAATTTCCCAACTCATATGGAAACAGGGTTTGTATTAACAACATACGAACATCGCTCCTCTTTTACTTCTCGGACCAGCGCCTTGATAGACGTCTTTTACAATCAAGAAAAACACAACACAAATGTAACAAATAGCAAAATGTAAAGTGTAATAAACACCTACAATATGATATATCATCACTTTAATGCAGAAATTGGTTGTAAAAATTTGCTTCCACATCTGTGCCTGACACATGCATTTCGGGCCGGCTGCTCTGAAAACAAACTCCGCCCACTCTGCTTTGTTCCTCACCTGAGCTGCTGTGACGTAGATTGCCGTAATAACTCGTATAACACCCAAAAAGTGCAGATTTCAACCATTGAAATACTTTCTATAGTTCAACACTTACGGTAATTTAAAAACAGCACTACACTTCATAAAGCCGGCTACAGTTTTGATCTTAAAAGTCTAAAAAATTATGTAAAATCTCCAGCGAGCCTAATTGAAAATCTTAATGGGCCGCATGTGGCCCCCAGGTTTTATTTTGCCCAAGTCTGCTCTACTGACTAGTGATGCACCAAAAATGTGGATTTGATCACTGCAGCACTGCCGAAACAGGATGGTATAAGGAGCACGTGATTGTCTGGAGCCTTGGGAGCATATCTGTGATGTGGACATACTTGAATATATCCAAGATATACAGCGATCTGCAAAATGCGGAATGTGTAAATATTGCCTGTTTAACATGCCAGAGGCTGTTATCTTGGAGATCTGTGGCGATTGCTTTAAGACTGCAAGATAAGCTCAGTTTCCCTTCAAATATGAAAAAAGTCGTCAAATATTTACTTTTGTGTTTCCAATTTTATTGACTAAATATGCGCTAAATTGCTTGTAACTTTTGTTCAGAATCATCTACTTTTGCCGACATTATGGTGGAAAATAAGTATACGTATAATATATATGTATATTAAGTATATAATAAGTGACACAACCTTTTTCTAATTTATCTGGAACATAGAGTGTGACAGTCATTGGATAAATGCTCGACTTTGCCCCGCCCACGAACGCAGAGCGTCTGTGCAAGTGAATGAGAAGTGGGCTTGGACTCTGCTGGCTTGAACGCCGGGCTTCCGCATGATGATTGGATGATCGGTTTTAGGCCTAATCTCCTTTTTGATTGACAACAAAATGAGCAAAATAACCATCTTGAAATATAAACCACTGCCAGATCATTTTTTCAGTTGATATGGAGGATTTTATCATCCTGGATGTGACATTTTCTTTGTAAAATCCCGCATATTTATGTCTTTTATCACTTATTGGAGACTATATTCATGTTTAGAGCTGAAAATTAGCTTCTCTTACTTGAAAGACGAGCAGCCCCCACTGGTATACGGTCAGTGTTACATTGTGAAATAAGCAGCAACAATTGAAAAATAGAGCAAAACAATATAGTAAAAGAAAAATATACAGTGGGACAAAAAAGTATTTAGTCAGCCACCGATTGTGCAAGTTCTCCCACTTAAAATGATGACAGAGGTCTGTAATGTTCATCATAGGTACACTTCAACTGTGAGAGACAGAATGTGAAAAAAAAAATTCAGGAATTCACATTCAAAGCTCTCACTGACGGAGGGAGGTTTTGGCTCAAAATCTCACGATACATGGCCCCATTCATTCTTTCCTTAACACGGATCAATCGTCCTGTCCCCTTAGCAGAAAAACAGCCCCAAAGCATGATGTTTCCACCCCCGTGCTTCCCAGTAGGTATGGTGTTCTTGGGATGCAACTCAGTATTCTTCTTCCTCCAAACATTTACAAATTCCGGGAATGATTTCCTGGTGACATGAGGACTTAAAGGGCAACACCAAATTCATAAAAAAGTAGTAAATGGTAGTTTTTGTCTACTTATTGTGTACTATTTAATTTTTGCTCTAATCGTATGGAATAAAGGACAATGAGGAACTAGTTTAAAAATGATGTTAAGATCTTTAATCCGTCAGTAACTAACTAAATACATTAGAAATGTATTTATTTCTGATTGGTATGGGCCGATCTCACGAATGTATCAGATAGGATCGGATATGGCATGAATTCACTTTCTTTATCAAAGTGTTGGCACTCGCAACTTTCGTTGGTCCCATGGTAGATCTTTTTTCTCTTGTATTAAATAAAAAGAGTGCAGAGATTGAGTCAATACATACAAACCCTGTTTCCATATGAGTTGGGAAATTGTGTTAGATGTAAATATAAACGGAATACAATGATTTGCAAATCATTTTCAACCCAATATGCTACAAAGACAACATATTTGATGTTCAAACTGATAAACTTTTTTTTTCTGCAAACAATCATTAACTTTAGAATTTGATGCCAACAACATGTTACAAAAAATTGGGAAAGGTGGCAATAAATACTGATAAAAGTGAGGAATTCTAATCAAATACTTATTTGGAACATCCCACAGGCTAATTGGGAACAGGTGTGTGCCATGATTGGGTATAAAAGCAGCTTCTGTGAAATGCTCAGTCATTCACAAACAATGATTGGGAAACGGTCACCACTTTGTGAACAAATACGTGAGCAAATTGTCACACAGTTTAAGAACAACATTTCTCAACGGGCTATTGCAAGAAATTTAGGAATCTCACCATCTACGGTCCGTAATACCATCAAAAGGTTCAGAGAATCTGGAGAAATCACTGCACGTAAGCGATGATATAACGGACCTTCGTTTCCTCAGGCGGTACTGCATCAAAAAGCGTCATCAGTGTGTAAAGGATATCACCACGTGGGCTCAGGAACACTTCAGAAAACCACTGTCAGTTACTACTGTTTGTCGTTACTTCTGTAAGTGCAAGTTAAAACTACTATGCAAAGCCAAAGTCATTTTTCAACGACACCCAGAAACGCCGCCGACTTCGCTCAGCTAAGATGGACTGTTGCAAAATGGAAAAGTGTTCTGTGGTCTGACGAGTCCACATTTCAAATGTTTTTTTGGAAACGGTGAAAGTTGAGTCCTCCGGTCCAAAGAGGAAAAGAACCATCAGGACTGTTCTAGGTGCAAAGTTGAAAAGCCAGCATCTGTGATGGTATGGGGGTGAATTAGTGCCCAAGGCATGGGTAACTTACACATCTGTGAAGGCACCATTAATGGTGAAAGGTACATGCATACAGGTTTTGGAGCAACAAATGTTGTCATCCAAGCAACGTTATCATGGACGCCCCTGCTTATTTCAGCAAGACAATGCCAAGTCAAAGCCTCAAAAATGTGTCTCCTGAGTTCCCAAAGGTTTATTGAGTGTTGTTAAAAGAAAAGGTGATGAAACACAGTGGTGAACATGTCCTTTCACAACTACTTTGGCACGTGTTGCAGCCATGAAATTCCAAGTTAATTATTTGCAAAAAAAAAAAAAGTTTATGAGTTTGAACATCAAATATCTTGTCTTTGTAGTGCATTCAACTGAATATGGGTTGAAAACGATTTGCAAATCATTGCATTCCGTTTACATTTACATCTAACACAATTTCCTAACTCATATGGAAACGGGGTTAGTAAATACATGTACTTTTTATTAGGACATTCCATTCCGCTGAATAATCTGAAGGTAAAGAGACCAGTTTGGTATGTGCTATGTCTAACCGTACCATAACCAGGACGATATCCCAAAGCCAAAAGTCTAGCAAACAACTGTCATGGTAAACTGAATTATAGGAAAAGTGCTGAGTACAAAAGCCAAAGTACCACTTTGTTGTCAGTAAATGTCCTTCACAAAATCCAGATGTCAACTTAATGTGTTATGCATGTGTGCGCCACCTTGTGTTCCAGAGAGTGCGGTGCGGAGGCCTTTGTGAATTTCGCCTCTTTTGATAGAGACGGGAAGCTCCCTTACAACTGGTAAGCCTTTCTTCTTGGCGTTTGTTAATGGAGGGCTGGTGCTGAAAGCAAAGCGTGTTTTTAATCTCATCTTCAGTGTGGATGTCAAAGTGGCCTCAAACAGCCTAGGGGGCCCCAGTCGGGGGCGGCTTAGCGAAAGAGGCAGATTAACCGCGGGAACTCGCTGCTTTGCGAACACATTTAGGTTCATCTCCAAGCATCGGATGATGAACTGCCCAAACTCAGGATTAGCGCAAATTACAGATTAAAAGACCAAAATGTTGTTTTTGGCATCTGATGTGTTAAATTCTGCAGAACAAACAGAGTGATTATTATGAGAGCTGAAAGACGGTCTGGCTTCATCACTACCTTGGTGTTTGTGGCTGTGGACAACCTCCACTTCTTTCATGCCTCATCACAAATATTTGATTATTAGAGTTGAACATTTTGACTTACCTCATTAGTTATGTGTACATATAGGCCTGGGCCATAATAAATTAACGACAAATGATAATTTATTCGATACCTTTGCCGTTGTCGAAGTAATTGCCCCATTTTTTGTGTTTGTTATCTTCCGTCCCTAGCTTTCAAACAAGAGTGTTCACTCTATGCATCGCTCTCAGCCCCTGAGCATGTGTATTCAATAGCAGATATAAATTAACAGAGT
Organism: Nerophis ophidion; assembly: GCF_033978795.1. Lineage (NCBI taxonomy): Eukaryota > Metazoa > Chordata > Actinopteri > Syngnathiformes > Syngnathidae > Nerophis > Nerophis ophidion. The sequence continues at coordinate 62,759,153 of NC_084620.1, forward strand.
GATTTATCTTGTCTGTCATACAGCTTCTTTGCCTAGCTACTTGATAGCCGCCACTCACTAGCAGCAGATGAGCATTGTGAAGTAACACAAACTAGAAGGGGAAAAAATTATCGTATGCCAAAAAGTACGGGGGGAATATTTCAGCTTCAAATGAAGCAATCCAATCTAATCAACACGGATGGTCGAGAAAGTATCCCCAATTTATTGGAAAGTGATGGCAACAAAACAAAACACCTACCCAGTTTTTCTAACTGGGGAAAAACTGCTTTGAAAAACTGATTGAGAGTCCATTTTATTTTAATTGTTTGTTTACTTTTTTAGGTTGATTAAAATTTCTCAATGTTCCAGTTGAAATAGTAAACTATACTAATGAGAAATCAAAAGTTTTTGCGTTGAAGGTAATACTATGTGTTATTATTACTATATATGCATACATGAGTGCTTAAAGGCCTACTGAAATGAGATTTTCTTATTTAAACGGGGATAGCAGGTCCATTCTATGTGTCATACTTGATCATTTCGCGATATTGCCATATTTTTGCTGAAAGGATTTAGTAGAGAACATCGACGATAAAGTTTGCAACTTTTGGTCGCTAATAAAAAAGCCTTGCCTTTACCAGAAGTAGCAGACGATGTGCGCGTGACGTCACCGATGTGAGGGCTCCTCACATCTGAACATTCTTTATAATGTGAGCCACCAACAGTAAGAGCAATTCGGACCGATAAAGCGACAATTTCCCATTTGAGCGAGGATGAAAGATTTGTGGATGAGGATATCGATAGTGAAGGACTAAAAAAAATCAAATTAAATTAAATTAAATAAAAAGCGACGGCTCCGGGCGGCGGCAGCGTGAGCGTTTCAGATGTAATTAGACACATTTACTAGGATAATTTTGGAAGATCCCTTATCTGCTTATTATTTTAATAGTGTTTTAGTGAGATTGTAAAGACATACCTCAAAGTCAGATGGCTGCGGTGAACACGCCAGTGTCTCAGAGAGAAGCCGAGGAGCCAAGCTCACAGCTGCCTTTTTTGACAGCTACTGCAGGAGAACGCATAATCCACTGAGGTCTCCGGTAAGATATATATATCACAATTTTCCCATCCAAAAACTTGCTGGTTGACATAGAGAAACATGTTCTCTTGACGGCTCTGTGTTAGACTTAGACAAACTTTAATGATCCTCAAGGGAAATTGTTCAACACAGTAGCTTAGTTACAATGATGGAAAGTGTAAGGATGGAAAGGACAATGCAGGTATAAATAGACTATGTATAGCAATGTAAAATATAACATATCTGCGAATATATACAATATATACTTATCATGTGTACAGTATATTATATATACAGATATAATATGTCTATAACATATATACAATATATACCAAATGTTATGTACACTATCACAGTATATTTGGCAGCCCCAGCATAAAAAAGAGAGTAAGTCCAGCAGAAAAAGCTTCACAACAAAGAAACACCGGCTGTGTCTCGGTGCTAAAGACAGCTGCAATAAACCGCTTTCCACCAATAGCATTGTTCTGTATAGTCTCCATTATTAATTGAACACATTGGAAAAGATTCAGCAACACAGATGTCCAAGTTACTGTGTAATTATGCGATGAAAAGAGAAGACTTTTAGCCGTAAGTGGTGCTGAGCTAATATGTCCCCTCCAACCAATAACGTCACAAACACACGTCATCATTCCACGACGTTTTCAACAAGAAACTCCGCGGGAAATTTAAAATTGTAATTTAGTAAACTAACCCGGCTGTATTGGCATGTGTTGCAATGTTAATATTTCATCATTGATATATAAACTATCAGACTGCGTGGTCGGTAGTAGTGGGTTTCAGTAGGCCTTTAAGTTGGTCTCAAGAGAATGTTGGTAATAATATTGTTTATCAGCAATAAGTTGTGGGACAATGTATCATCCAGAAAATGAAAAATGGTCCCAGGCCTACAACATGTACACACTACCAAATGACAAAGTAATGCTCAGGTTTACACGATAGTTCGCCGACATCTTAAGACATTTGTCCTCCAATCAGTATGCGGATGAGATCGCCCATCAGAAGCTTTATAGACCATGGGGTGGGGGCTGAGTGTTGCATTGTGGGCCGGTAGGGCACGGTGATGTCACAGACTCAGACGTGAGGTTGTCAAGAAGACAAGAGGGTCCATTGGCGTCCAGCAGGGCAAAACAGACTGCATGACTCATGAACTGTGTTCAACACTAATGTGCCTCTTTACTAATGGAGCACTAAGTTGGCGTCTCTTTGTGTTTTTATTATTTTTCTGTTCTATTTGAAACCTCCCACCCCCCCAGGCGAAGAAGCCTCTTTGCCTTCCTTACGCTACTGCCATCCTGCCTTTGGACTGACTATCTTTTGGCTTTTTATATTAATCCCTGGTAAGTAAGCGCCTGCACGTCAGGGGTCCGTCCCAGCAGAGTTGACCCTCTGGAGCCACCACTCAAGGAAAAGTCTGGTGAAAGAGCGCGATAGTGCATCACGTCACTTTCTCTTGCATGATGAGGCTAAGTCTATCAGAGCAGCCTTTAGCTTGAAAACAACATCAGAAAAATTATTATGTATTACTTGACATAATAGCTATCAATCACTTTACAATATATGTACGACTGTACTATCATACTAACTTACTTTTCACTGGCAATACTGCAAAACCCAAAACAAGTGAAGATGGCTCGATGACTAAAATAAAAACAGAATACAATGGTTTGCAAATACTTTTCAACCTAAATCAATTGAATAGACTGCAAAGACAAGATACTTAATGTTCGAATTGAGAAACTTTACTTATTGCTCTTTTGGAAGTTTATGCCTGCAACATGTTTCAAAAAACCTGGCACAAGTGGCAAAAATGACTGAGAAAGTTGAGGAATGCTCATCAAACACTTATTTGGAACATCCCACAGGTGAACAGGCTAACTGGGAACAGGTGGGTGTCATGATTGGGTATAAAAGCAGCTTCCATGAAATGCTCAGTCATTCACAAACAGGCATGGGGTGAGGGTCACCACTTTGGGAACAAATGTGTGAGCAAATCGTCAAACAGTTTAAGAATAATATTTCTCAACGAGCTATTGCAAGGAATTTAGGGATTTCAACATCTACGGTCTGTAATATCATCAAAAGGTTCGGAGAATCTGGAGAAATCACTGCACGTAACATTGAATGCCCGTGACCTACATCAGTGTGTAAAGGATATCAACACATGGGCTCAGGAAAAGTTCAGAAAACCACTGTCAGTAAGTACAGTTTGTTGCTACATATGTAAGTGCACGTTTAAACTCTACTATGCTAAGTGAAAGCCATTTATCAACACCCAGAAATGCCGCCAGCTTCTAAGATGGACTGATGCAAAGTGGAAAAGTGTTCTGTGGTCTGACGAGTCCACATTTAAAATAGTTTTTGAAAATTGTGGACGTCGTGTTCTGCGGACCAAAAAGAAAGGGATCCCTCCAATGTTACCAACCATGCTTATTTCAGCAAGACAATGGCAAAGTTAACTTTTTTGCAATGTGTTGCTGCCATTAAATTCTAAGTTAATAATTATTTGCAAATAAAAATTAAGTTTCTCTGTTCGAACATTAAATATCTATGCAGTCTATCCATCCATCCATTTTCTACCGCTTATTCCCTTTGGGGACGCGGAGGCGCTGGTGCATCTCAGCTTCAATCGGGCGGAAGGCGAGGTAAACCCTGGACAAGTCGCCACCTCATCGCAGGGCCAACACAGATAGACAGACAACATTCACACACTAGGGACCATTTAGTGTTGCCAATCAACCTATCCCCAGGTGCATGTCTTTGGAAGTGGGAGGAAGCCGGAGTACCCGGAGGGAACCCACACATTCACGGGGAGAACATGCAAACTCCACACAGCAAGATCCCGAGCTCGGGATTGAACCCAGGACTACTCAGGACCTTCGTATTGTGAGGCAGACGCACTAACCCCCTCTTCCACTGTGCTGCCCTATGCAGTCTATTCAATTGATTATCAATCAATCAATCAATGTTTACTTATATAGCCCTAAATCACTAGTGTCTCAAAGGGCTGCACAAACCACTACGACATCCTTGGTAGGCCCACATAAGGGCAAGGAAAACTCACACCCAGTGGGACATCGGTGACAATATTATGATCGACAGTATCGAAAGCAGCGCTAAGATCGAGGAGCAGCAACATAGAATCCATCAGAATCCATCGTTAGCAATAGATCATTAGTCATTTTTGCGAGGGCTGTCTCCATGGAGTGATTTGCCCTGAAACCGGATTGAAAGGTTTCACATAGATTGTTAGACGCTAAGTGTTCATTTAACTGCTCCGCGACAATTTTTTCGAGGATTTTTGAAATAAAGGGAAGGTGAGACACCGGTCGGTAGTTTACCATGAGGTCAGGATCGAGGTTAGGTCTTTTAAGAAGAGGTTGAATAACCGCTTTTTTGAATGCTAGGGGAACAGTGCCCGAGGAAAGTGATAAGTTTATAATATTTAGCACTGATGGACCTAATAATACAAAGAGCTCCTTGATCAGTTTCCCAGGAAGAGGGTGAAGTAAACATGTTGTTTGTTTTATTCCATTTACACGTTGTAACAATTCCTCTAATGTTATTTCCTCAAAACGAGAGAAACTATTTTGGAGGGCACTATCCGCCGTATATACCATCGTATCAGTGTTAATAGAACCCCGTTGTAGCTGGGACGCATTGTCTTTAATCTCCTTTCTAATGACATAAGTTGAAAAGGATTTGCAAATCATTGTATTCTGTTTTTATTTACGATTTACACAACGTGCCGACTTCACTGGTTTTGGGTTTTGTATTAACTAAAAGCAAAGACGGGAAAATCACCAGACTTTTCCTAAAACCTTTCAAAGCTTGCAAGATAGTCGTGCTTGATATCCAGGTGGACGAAGCACGGTGCTAACTACGCTAGCTGCATGCTGCCTGTCTTTGTCCTCGTAGATGTTCACCTTCTTAGAAGTGTTGCTTTGGTGCATGTGGCATGCAGTCAGCTGTTCAAACGCATGAAGCTGCTGCAACATGATTGACATGTCTGACTTTGAATTCAAGGGAGAGTTCAGTAAAGTGTAAATGGTCATCATTGGGTTCGACCGATGCGTCTTTGTGGACATTACGGCATTAATGAAGTTGTTTCTTTTCACTTGACGTATTTGTAACTGTAACGCGTCCGTACAAGGGTTGAACATCGGTCGAGCCCAGACAAGTTTAGTCAGCGTGGCTGGAGTTGACAATTTTGACCGCTTGTATTTGTATTCTAGGGGCAAGACTGCTTTAAAGAAACGGAAGCTAACAAGGTAACACAACTCATGGGGTGTTTGTCTCAAAGCTTCTGTGGCGAGGTTGAGAATGACAATGCATCAGATGCAAAGACTGGGAAGCAGCATGATGTCCTTTACAATCTAATGGTGGGACATGTGCTCTTTCAAACTGGTGATTAGTAACTTGGGGTGTCCCGATTCGATACTGTTTGATATCATCCATCCATCCATCTATCCATCTTCTTCCGCTTATCCGAGGTCGGGGCGCGGGGGCGACAGCCTAAGCAGGGAAACCCAGACTTCCCTCTCCCCAGCCACTTCGTCTAGCTCCTCCCGGGGGATCCCGAGGCGTTCCCAGGCCAGCCGGGAGACATAGTCTTCCCAACGTTTCCTGGGTCTTCCCCGTGGCTTCCTACCGGTTGGATGTGCCCTAAACACCTCCCTAGGGAGGCGTTCGGGTGGCATCCTGACCAGATGCCCAAACCACCTCATTTGGCTCCTCTCGATGTGAAGGAGCAGCGGGTTTACGTTGAGTTCCTCCCGGATGACAGAGCTTCTCACCCTATCTCTAAGGGAGAGCCCCGCCACATGGCGGAGGAAACTCGTTTCGGCCGCTTGTACCCGTGATCTTATCCTTTCGGTCATGACCCAAAGCTCATGACCATAGGTGAGGATGGGAACGTAGATCGACCGGTAAATTGAGAGCTTTGCCTTCCGGCTCAGCTCCTTCTTCACCACAACGGATCGGTACAACATCCGCATTACTGAAGACGCCGCACCGATCCGCCTGTCGATCTCACGATCCACTCTTCCCCCACTCGTGAACAAGACTCCTAGGTACTTGAACTCCTCCACTTGGGGCAGGGTCTCCTCCCCAACCCGGAGATGGCATTCCACCCTTTTCCGGGCGAGAACCATGGACTCGGACTTGGATGTGCTGATTCTCATTCCGGTCGCTTCATACTCGGCTGCGAACCGATCCAGTGAGAGCTGAAGATCCTGGTCAGATGAAGCCATCAGGACCACATCCCCTGCAAAAAGCAGAGACTTAATCCTGCGGTCACCAAACCGGAACCCCTCAACGCCTTGACTGCGCCTAGAAATTCTGTCCATAAAAGTTATGAACAGAATCGGTGACAAAGGACAGCCTTGGCGGAGTCCAACCCTCACTGGAAATGTGTTCGACTTACTGCCGGCAATGCGGACCAAGCTCTGACACTGATCGTACAGGGAGCGGACCGCCACAATAAGACAGTCCGATACCCCATACTCTCAGAGCACTCCCCACAGGACTTTCCGAGGGACACGGTCAAATGCCTTCTCCAAGTCCACGAAGCACATGTAGACTGGTTGGGCAAACTCCCATGCACCCTCAAGAACCCTGCCGAGAGTATAGAGCTGGTCCACAGTTCCACGACCAGGACGAAAACCACACTGTTCCTCCTGAATCCGAGGTTCGACTATCTGGCGTAGCCTCCTCTCCAGTACACCTGAATAAAACATCAAAAAGGTATAGGATTATATCGACCTGCATCTAAAACAGGGGTCTCCAACTCGACCCCGGCTCATAATTTGTTGCCCTCTACTTTATCTTTATAGCACCCTGAGCAGTTAACAGTTAAATATATTATTAATCTTGAATCCGTCTATATCAGGGGTGTCAAACTCGTTTTCATTGACGGCCGCTTATAGCAGTGTGTATATATATGTGAATATAAATGCATATACAGTACACGCCAAAATTTTGGACACACCTTCTCATACAATGCATTTTCTTTATTTTCATGACTATTACATTGTAGATTGTCATTAAAGGCATCAAAGCTATGAATGAACACATGTGGAAAAAAAGGTGAAATGACAAACATGTTTTATATCCTAGTTTATTCAAGGTTTGCCACCCTCTGCTCTGATTACTGTTTCGCACACTCTTGGCATTCTCTCGATGAGCTTCAAGAGGTAGTCACCTGAAATGGTTTTCACTTCACAGGTGTGCTTGACGCTCATCGAGAGAATGCCAAGAGTGTGCAAAGCAGTAATCAGAGCAAAGTAGTCAAAATAGTCATGAAAATAAAGAAAACTTATTGAATGAGGAGGTGTTCAAACTTTTGGTCTGCACTGTATATATAAATACATGTACAATATATACTAGTCTTTATATGTAAAAAAAGATATATATTTGTGTGTGTGTGTGTTTTTTTTACAGCTTATTACTCTAAATAAAATGGAAAAACAGTTACACTGTTTTTAATGGTAAATTTAATGCATGTTGTTTTGATAGTTTATTAATAGTAGAAGTTATTTTGCGGTAAAAAAAAAAAAAAAGGCAGCTTTGTTGCCAGAATGTTTCCGTAACATTTAGTCATTTTTAAACTGTACAATTTGATGAAAAACTTGTTTTGAAATCAGAAGTCAAGTAGATATTTAAGTACCGTATTTTTCGGACTATAAGTCGCAGTCTTCTCCACAGTCCAGCGGGGGGTATATATATATATATATATATATATATATATATATATATATATATATATATATACATACATACATATATATAAAAAAAAAAATATATATATATATATATATATATATATATACATACACACACATATATATACATATATATATATATTTAAAAAAATATATATTTTTTTGTTTGGCCGGGTCTCACCCCCCGCTGGACTGTGAAGAAGACTGCGACTTATAGTCCGAAAAATACGGTATTTATTTTTATTTCAACAATGCCATGTTTTGAAATGTATGATACAATAATAAACTGCTGTAAAAATTAAGGGAACACTAAAAGGGGAACTGCATTTTTTCGGAATTTTGCCTTTTGTTCACAATCATGAGAAAAGAAGACAAAAGTTATTTTTTTCATTTCTAACATATAGAAATGGGCTTGTTCTAAGTAGCGAGCAATGCGGCTAATGGGAGAAATTAATTCTACCTCTAAATCACTTTAAAATGCATTCAAAAACCGCCAACAATACTTCATTTACGTTTCTGACACTGCATAATAACCAAGATTTTGCGACATTGTTATTGTAAGACGGAACATGGACTAGTAAAAACCCTGTGTAGGACTCAAAGTACAGGACTAGAACTTTCAATTTAATGGCATAAACTACTTCCTGACTACCAGCAACACCCCTGGGAGAAACTGAAATTAATTTGTATGTGCACAGCCTCAAATGTAAGACAACAAGATATAATGCTTCCACAGTGGAGTGTTTTAAGTCTCGTCTTAAGACCTACTTTTATTCTTTGGCTTTTAACACTACCTGAGTTGTGTTGTCCTCGGTCCTCTGTGTTTTTTATACACTTTGATTTCTATTTTACTGTTTTAATTGATTTTACCCTTTAAAATAGTTTTTAATCATATTTGTTTTTATATTGTTTTTATTGGTTTTATATTTATTTAATTTTTGTTTTCATTCAGTCATTGGTGGAGCATAAAATATATATATTTTTATTTTTTTATTTTTTTACAATTGTTTTTTACGTGGCTGTGCAGCACTTTGGAAACGATATTGTTGTTTAAATGTGCTATATAAATAAAGTGGATTGGATTGGATTGGATAATACTAAATAATAATAATAATAATAATAATAGATTTATAACGTGCCTTTTCTATAATTAGATACTCAAAGCGCTCACAGAGAAGTGGGAACCTATCATTCATTCACACCTGGTGGTGGTAAGCTACATCTGTAGCCACAGCTGCCCTGGGGTAGACTGACGGAAGCATGGCTGCCAGTTTGCGCCTACGGCCCCTTCGACCACCACCAATCATTCATTCATTCACCGGGTGTGACCGTCACCGGGTGCAAGGGTTAAGTGTCCTGCCCAAGGACACAACGGCAGCGATTTGGATGTCAATAGGCGGGGAGGGAACCTGCAACCCTCAGGTTTCTGGCACGGCCACTCTACCCACTACGCCATGCCGCCCCCAAATAGTATGCAGTCCATCCCAGACTTTGCTTTAGAAATTATATTCAGCATTGATCAAGCATTTTCAAACATTCTGCACTAATTAACAGATCAAAAGATAGGTATTATTCGTGCTGATATCAAATTGGATCAATATCAGTATCAGCCAATAGTACAGTCAAGGCTGCAATATTCGCGTCGTATAGGACGTGAATTGGGACACCCTGATTATAACCATTACACTAATCATTAATGATGAGCATCCATACTTGTTTGTGGTCGTAGTCTCGTGCAGCTGGACGACTTTGACGCCTACTTCAAAGAAATGGGCAAAGACTCAGCGTACAAGTTCTCTCTGCAGTTTGAGGTGAGGTTCAGCTCGTGTGTGTGCTACTGCACAATCAAACTTTGCGATTAACGCTAGAAATTACATTTAGATGAACTCATTGAAGCGTGATGCTTTCAGGAGCTAAAGAGTGTCGGACTGGATCTTTCCCATGACGCAGCAGACCTGCCCGTCAACAGGCCCAAAAACCGTTACACCAACATCCTCCCCTGTGAGTACCTAGCAGCACCTAGCACATATATCAGCATTTACATGCCTGAAATAATTAGCTTCATATTTCGTGTTATTGTCGGCATGCAACCGCAGGCCGGGAATCTTAGGTTGTCCTACAATAGATGCTGTACGTCAGGGGCGCTCACACTTTTTCTGCAGGCGAGCTACTTTTCAATTGACCAAGTCGAGGAGATCTACCTCATTCCTATTTATAATTTATATTTATTTATTTATGAAAGAGACATTTTTGTTAACAAGTTAATGGTGTTTAATGATAATACAAGCATGTTTAACACACATAGATTCCTTTCTTTCATGAAGACAAGAATATAAGTTGGTGTATTTGATTCTGATGACTTGCATTGATTGGAATTAGACAGTGGTGCTGATAACGTCCGCATTTTCAAATGGAGGAAAAAAAAAGTCCTCCTTTCTGTCCAATACCACATGAAAGTGGTTGGATTTGGCATCTCATTTGTCCAACTTGCATACTCGTTTTTAAACACTTTGTTATGAGAGTAGCATATGTGTGTGGCCCTTTAATGTCTGGCAGCAGGTGAGTGACGTCAGTGAGTGTGCGGGTGGGCATGCAAGTGAGAAAGCGGTCGCTGAGGGCGGGGGAGAAATACATTGGCATCAAACTCCGTAGCTTGCTAGCTTGTGCACGCTAGCTTTCTGAAACTCTTATTTTGTTAGCACAGGCAGGATGAAACAGGTCTTTTATGGTGAAGACAGGAACTGTGCAGTCGGTCTTTAGAGTTTTGACAGTAGGTACGGAGTCTCTAGAAATAAAATGTGTTTCTCTGTGTCCGCCCTGTTAGTGATTTTTTTCTTAAATATGAGCTCGCAGCAGCCAGCGTCATCTCACAAGATCCTCGGGTGCCGAGAATGTCAAACAACTGACGAAAGTGAAGTCTTGGTATGATTGATGATTGCTCATTTTTATGTCTATTTTTTAATGCCTGGCTTGAGATCGACTGACACACCCTCCGAGATCGACCAGTCGATCGCGATCGACGTAATGGGCACCCCTGCTGTACGTGATACATGGATCACGATATTATCTTGATATTGCAATTATGGATATATTTCTCTGAATAACCTACAGGGTATCAGCATTTTTATTAGGGTGACAAAAAAGTGATAAAATAAGAATAAGCTGTATGAGAAAATATAGATGAATGGTTTGTATTTTGCAGTATAATTTTTACCAGGAGGACAAACAACAATAAAATTGCCCCTCGTTTTATACTTAGAACTTAAAACAGTTTACAACATTCTAAATATTTTTTATCTATATTATTAGCACCTTCTGCACATGAAATAACAGCATGCAATCTCCATTACACTTATTTGACCAAATCTAGTGGACATCATAATACGAATGATACACACTTGATTGTAATACATACAGTATAAATAAGACATAAAAAGGACAAACTGTAGTAGGGTTGTACCGTATACCAGTACTACTATAGTAATGAATCATATTCGGTACTATACCGCTTCTAAAAAGTACCAGCCCCCCCTTTTTTAACGAGCATGACAGCGCGTCGTCACGTCATGACATTGCTGGTTTTACGAGCAGAGGAGCATGTTCGGCAGCCCACAATCACAGAGTACTTACAAGCAGACAATGTGTGTAGACAGAAAAGGGAGAACGGACACATTTTGGCTTAAAAACTAATGATAAATGAAACACCCTCAGGAAGAGGTGCTTTAAGACATGGCCAGCTAGCTAGTAGCTAACATCTGTCCATCCGCAGTCTGCGGACACAATATGTTACTGCATATGTCAGAAGCTAAATTAGGAGCATTTGTTTGCTTACTTAATAATAAAAGAAAAGTTGTCTCGTATGTTCACTATTTTATTCAAGGACAAAATTGCAATAAGAAACATATGTTTAATGTACTGTAAGATTTTTTGTTAAAATAAAGCCAATAATGTCATTTTCTGTGGTCCCCTTTATTTAGAAAAGTATTGGAAAACATTTTGGTATCAGTACCAAAATATTGGTATCGGCACAACCCTATACTGTAGTGTACAGTACTTATCAGATGTTCCAAGAATACACAAGCTTTTTTTGATTGTTGCAGCATTAAAATAACTGTTTTTGCAGCAGATGCTTCAGAAAATGATGGCAAAAGTTGCGATGTTTTGAGGATTTTTTTTCAATATAATCAACTTGTTATATTTATGAAATTGCTATCAGCGTTTAAGTGTTTCTTGTAACTTTAACCTCAAAAAGGACAAGATTTCAACAAAAATTGGAGAACAAACATTGTGTTGATGTTTTACTCGTCTTATACCTCACAGACTTAAAAACACATGCACAAAGGCCTGCAACAGCGGTTATAGGTCTTCCTCGCGATCATCCAATCACCAGTCGGAACACATTTAATTTATCTCAAACTTTGGGAAAATACAACTAACGCAGGAATGAACGAGTATTTAAAAAAATATGTATTTAGTAGTAAAAAATGTTTAAAGCATGATGTTTAAAATATGTCTATTCACATAAAAACACATTCATTGGCTGGTATGTGCGTTTTTCCCTCATATTTTTTTATCATTAAATAATAAAAGAAATGGTCACAACTGTAATCCAACAAAACCACTGGATGGCGGTGTAACAATATCAATTATTTTCCTTTTCTTGTATACAGAGAGGTACAATAGTTAAAGGCCTATTGAAACCCACTACTACCGACCACAAAGTCTGATAGTTTATATATCGATGATGAAATATTAACATTTCAACACATGCTAATATGGCCTTTTTAGTTTACTAAATTGCAATTTTAAATTTCCCGTGGAGTTTCTAGTGGAAAACGTCGCGGAATGATGACGTCGGACTGTCAGAAAATATTAGCGCAGCACCGTATGCGGCTAAAAGTCGTCTCTTTTCATCACGCAATTAAACAGTATTCCGGACATCTGTGTTGCTGAATCTTTTGCAATTTGTTCAATTAATAATGGAGAAGTCAAAGTAGAAAGATGGAATTGGGAAGCTTTAGCCTTTAGCCACACAAACACACGGTGATTCCTTGTTTAAAATTCCCGGAGGTGAAGCTTTACTATGGATCAGAGCGGTCAAGCGAACATGGTTCCCGACAACTTGTCAACCGGCAGGTTTCGGTGAGAAAATTGTGGTAAAAAGTCGCCTCTTACCGGAGATCTGTGGAGTTTGCGCCGTCCTTGTATCTGCCGTGACTTCCCTCAGACACTGGCCTCAAGACACCTGTGGATACACCCCTCCGACTATCAGGTACTATTTAATCTCACTAAAACACTAGCAACACAATAGAAAGATAAGGGATTTTCCAGAATTATCCTAGTAAATGTGTCTGAAAACATCTTAATCCGTCCTAATGCAATCTCCTTTTTTTTTTCTAGTCCTTCGCTATCAATATAATCATCCACGAATCTTTCATCCTCGCTCAAATTAATGGGGAAATTGTCGTTTTCTCGGTCCGAATAGCTCTTGCTGCTGGAGGCTCACATTATAAACAATGTGAGGACGTGAGGAGCCCTCACCCTTGTGACGTCATCGCCCGCGACTTCCGGATAAAGGCACGGCTTTTTTATCAGCACCAAAAGTTGCGAACTTTATCGTCAATGTTCTCTATTAAATCCTTTCAGCAAAAATATGGCAATATCGCGAAATGATCAAGTATGACACATAGAATGGACCTGCTATCCCCGTTTAAATAAGAAAATCTCAATTCGGTAGGCCTTTAAAGCTGCAAAATAACTTCTCTCCTGAGAAACAACAAAAAATGATTGATTGTAAAAATTGCTCTAAACACTGTATTATTGACTATATACTAATAGTATGCATGATATCATTACTGTCAGGATTTGTACCCCACACGTTTACATTCTCGAGGCTTAGTTTAGCGATTAGCTATGCTTTTTTTTGTATCCTCCTGTTGTGTGTAGTGTACTATATTTAGCTGTTCCTTGTCTTCTGGTCTTCCTGTGATACTGATACAGTTTATATGTCACCATAGAGAAGATGATTCGGGATTTAGAAGCTGCACTGTTGAGCCACATTAGATGCTTGCATGCAACATGGTGTTTAGGATGCCTTTTTTTGCACACAGCTATATCGTGCAACCCTAACCCAACGTATTAGTTTAACCATATTGATATCTTGCCGAACATGGTTATAATTGGACATGTTTCGCAAACTAAAATCTGGGAACTTACCAAGTAAACACAGCGGTGGTCGCATGAACTCTGGTCAGGTAGCTGCCGGGGAAACACGGCACATGTATCATTGCATCATACCAGCACGAGAGAAGGTAATACAAAAAGGGTAAAAATCACCTGTGTTCAACTTCCAGACGACTTCAGTCGAGTGAAGCTGATGTCCTTGCACAACGATGAAGGCGCAGACTACATCAACGCCAACTACATTCCCGTGAGTCCTTCTTTTTCAACAACCTTCCAACACTGCTCTCAAGTCACAGCTCATCTTCTTGTCTTCCTTTTCAGGGCTACAAACATCCGAAGGAGTACATCGCCACCCAGGGTCCGCTGCCAGAGACCCGCAATGACTTTTGGAGGATGGTTCTTCAGGAGAAGTCCCCCATAGTGGTCATGCTGACACAGTGCAACGAGCGGCGGAGGGCGAGTTTTACTTCTCTATCTCGGAGCAGTTTTGATTTCCTCTTACATGCTATTCGATGCGTCCTCTAGGTGAAGTGCGACCACTACTGGCCGTTCACCGATGAGCCCGTTATGTACGGCGAGATCAGCGTGGAGATGCTCTCGGAAAGCGAATCGCCAGAGTGGACCATCAGGAAGTTCAGGCTGGGATACGTGAGTTCTAGCTTCTGTCTATACTTTTCCCCACTGCCCTCCCAGTGGTCGCTGAGGTGGAGGGGAAAGCAAGGTGTTGTAGCAAAGGCTTTTGAAAAAATTGTTTTCTGTCATTTAAAGTTATGAAAAACTTAAAGGGGAACATCATCACCAAACCTATGCAAGCGTCAATATATACCTTGATGTTGCAGAAAAAAAGACCATATTTTTTTTAACCGATTTCCGAACTCTAAATGGGTGAATTTTGGCAAATTATACGCCTTTCTGTTTATCGCTCTTTTAGCGACGTCACCGAGGTAATACAGCCGCCATTTTCATTTTCAACACATTACAAACACCGGGTCTCAGCTCTGTTATTTTCCGTTTTTTCGACTATTTTTTGGAACCTTGGAGACATCATGCCTCGTCGGTGTGTTGTCGGAGGGTGTAACAACAATAACATGGAGGGATTCAAGTTGCACCACTGGCAAGAAATCTGCCGCCAGACCCCCATTGAATTTGCCAGAGTGTCTGCACATTTTACCGGCGATGCTAAGACAGACATGGCACAGAGATGTATGGATAACCTGCAGATGCATTTGCAACGATTAAGTCAACGAAATCACAAAGGTGAGTTTTGTTGATGTTGTTGACTTATGTGCTAATC
This sequence comes from Nerophis ophidion, assembly GCF_033978795.1. Classification (NCBI taxonomy): domain Eukaryota; kingdom Metazoa; phylum Chordata; class Actinopteri; order Syngnathiformes; family Syngnathidae; genus Nerophis; species Nerophis ophidion. The sequence continues at coordinate 62,774,424 of NC_084620.1, forward strand.
AGACATACTTGGTCGCAGCATGACTGCCAGCTAATCGATGCTAACATGCTACGCTAATGGATGCTAACATGCTATTTACGCTAGCTGTATGTACATTTGAAACTAGATACACACATTTAATGCGAAACATACACCAATCGACAGATTTAAGTTGCTCCAGTGTCACAAGATGTGAAAGTTCTGATCGTTTGGTCCGCACATTTTACCGGCGATGCTAATAAGGCAGCCATGCTATGGGCCACTGCATTAGGTACACCCATTTTATGGCCGAATAGCGTCAATAGCTATTCGCTCAATAGCTTCAATTTCTTCTTCAATTTAGTTTTCGCTATCTGCCTCCATGCTCCGACCATCTGTTTCAGTACATGTGTAATCTGTTGAATCGCTTAAGCCGCTGAAATCCGAGTCTGAATCCGAGCTAATGTCGCTATATCTTGCTGTGGTAACCGTCATGTTGTTTGTATTGGCAGCCCTGTATGACGTCACAGGGAAATGGACAGTCGCATCGCAAATAGGGAAAATCAAGAACTTTACAGCTTTTTTTAGGGATATTCCGTGAGGTGTAAAATGTTGAAAAAAACTTTGAAAAATAAAACAAGCCACTGGGAACTGATTTTTATTGTTTTTAACCCTTTTGAAATTGTGATAATGTTCCCCTTTAAATGTTAATATAAAATTAATATAGCCGTGAAAGTTAAAATAACAAAGTTGTTTGAATCAGATTAAAAACCTGCACCTCCCAGTAAAATAATCCAAAATAATTTAGATAGCCTAAACATCGCATAGAACACTTCACTCAACACAGACGTCATAACATCATCAAAGCTCACATTTTTCATAAAAAGTCGCCTCCGGTAAGAGGCGACTTTTTAACACAATTTTCTCCCCGAAACCTGCCGGTCGACAAGTGCTTGGCGAACCATGTTCGCTTGACCGCTCTGATCCATAGTAAAGCTTCACCTCCGGGAATTTTAAACAAGGAATCACCGTGTGTTTGTGTGGCTAAAGGCTAAAGCTTCCCAACTCCATCTTTCCACTTTGACTTCTCCATTATTAATGAACAAATTGAAAAATATTCAGCAACACAGATGTCCAGAATACTGTTTAATTGCGCGATGAAAAGAGATGACTTTTAGCCGCAAATGGTGCTGCGCTAATATTTCCTGACAGTCTGTGACATTACGCGTCATCATTCCGCCACGTTTTCAATAAGAAACTCCGCGGGAAATTTAAAATTGCAATTTAGTAAACTAAACCGGCCGTATTGGCATGTGTTGCAATGTTAATATTTCATCATTGATATATAAACTATCGGACTGTGTAGTCGGTAGTGGGTTTCAGTAGACCTTTAAATACATGTTTTTTGGGCAGAGCCGTGCAAGTCATTGGTAGCAAATAATAATAATAATAATCTTAGATTTATATCGTGCTTTTCTAAACACTCAAAGCGCTCACAGAGAAGTGGGACTCAACATTCATTCACACCTGGTGGTGGTAAGCTACATCAGTGGTGTAGACTGACGGAAGCGTGGCTGCCAGTTTGCGCCTACGGCCCCTCAGACCACCACCTATCATTCATTCACCAGTGTGAGCGGCACCGGGGGCAAAGGTGAAGTGTCCTGCCCAAAGACACAACGGCAGCGATTTTTTGGGTGTCAATAGGTGGGAAGCGAACCTGCAACCCTCAGGTTTCTGGCCGGCCGCTCTACCCACTACGCCATGCCCCCCCCAAAGATGGCAATTCTCGTTTAGTTGGCCATATTCTTTCTACATGGCTGTGGTGCGTTTGTCTGCCCCCTGCAGGCGGATGAGACTCAAGATATCCTCCACCTCAACTACACATCGTGGCCAGATCACGGCGTTCCCACGGTCAATGCCATTGAAAGCATCCTGCAGTTTGTCCACATTGTCCGTCAGCAGGCAAACAGGACAAAGGACCCTGTTATCGTCCACTGCAGGTCAGGAGTGAAGGCGGGGTGGGTCTCTCGCCACTTGTTTTTTTTGTTACCATCGTTAAATTGTGTGGTCATGAGTGCAGTGCTGGCGTGGGCAGGACCGGGACCTTCATCGCTCTGGACCGCCTCATGCAGCACATCAGAGAACACGAGTTCGTGGACATCCTGGGAATGGTGTCCGAGATGCGCTCGCACCGTCTCTCCATGGTGCAGACTGAGGTAAGACCACGCCCGCATTTTTATTATGGTCCGTCCGGATTTGACAATGCTTTGCTGGCGTTTGCAGGAACAATTCGTCTTCATCCATCAGTGTGTCCTGCTCATGTGGCAGAAGAAGAAGCAGCAGTCCGTCGCCACCGACGTCATCTACGAGAACGCCAGCAAAACATAATGGCGGCACATGTGAGTCGCACGTCCGCGCGCCGCCACTTGAAGCCTTGTATGACGCTTACTTGTCTTGCAGGCTGTGGACGTGCGTCATCGTCAGTTAGATCTTCAAACACAAGAGACAAGTTCTGCCTTAAGGAGCCGTCACAGATTGTCCATCAACGCCTGCCCCCTTAACGAGCTGTCCAGTGAGTGGATGTTTACACGGGGTCGTCCTCCTTCAAATGACAAGAGGGGACGAGCCGCTGGAGGACAGTCAGACGATTTTTTTCCCCTTCCTTTATTTTTCACACTCAGGAGAGTCTGAAAAAGTGGTGCGCAGTCAAGCCTTCTCGCCACTTTCCTGTAGCACTAACACGTACCTTCATATGGAGCCTACACACAGGAACGCCATGCACAAGCCCCGCCCACTCTTCGAGTACATCAAACAGAGAGCTGTTACTAATACTCCTAACTTCACAGGATGTTTGCTGTTCACACTTATCAAAAAGGGAACAAAACAAGGCGACATGTTGGATCGAAAAGATGACGACAAAATATCTTTAAAAACGTTTGCAGTCGCTCACGTTACTTAAAATAAACATTTTGCATTATGATCCGTCACTAATGTACTTCCTGGAATTCAGGAAATAAAATCGGAATTGTCGGAACTTTTTACTCACATTTGATTAAGAATAGGAGGATTTATAGTGCTTGCAGTATTGATAGCGTTGGCACGGCCCACCTCATTCGACTCCTGACACAGACAGTTCGCTTATGTGATGTCAAAATAAGAGCGTAGTAAAAGTGTTGCCAAAACATTCAATTTTATATGTGCAAACATCTCGAAATATGCATGATTGACATGCTTTCACTGCTCTGATTTGACATTTTGATGTGAAAAGAGGAGTTTGGACTTTGGCGACACCTGGCGGACATGTTAAAAACTTCACAATTGAAATGGATGTGTGAAGTCAGAGGGGTCAAATAAGGTTCTGCTTGCTCTGACATGGGATCATAGGTCATGATGTCCACGTGGCCAAAAGTTGTGTAAATATTTTGAGTGCATTGCTACTGTTTTTACTTGTCGTTCGTGCGAAAGACACTTTTTTAAAACATCTTGTGTAAAATGTTCATTTCCCGATCCACACGTTCTCTCAGCCCCGCTCAAACGCACTTTGCTACGACTGAAGCTCAGCACTGTAGACTTGTGTTGTCATTGGTGCCATTCTTGTAATTGTGTCACTTTGAAGGATGTGTGTATGTGTGTGTGTGTGAGAGAGAAAGAACAAAATAAATGTGTCATCTGATTCCCTCTCTTCATTTTGTTGATAGAACACCAAAAAGCAGAGATGTGAAAAGTGTGGATAGTTTTTTTGATTGCCATGTGGCCTATTGGAAAAAAATAAAACATTAAAACTTTATAAAATGATTAGTGCGAGACTTAGGGGTGTAACGGTACACAAAAATTTCGGTTCGGTACGTACCTCGGTTTAGAGGTAACGGTTCAGTTAATTTTCGGTACAGTAAGAAATCAACAAAATATAAATGTTTTGCCTATTTACCAAATTTGTAAACAATGGCTTTATCCTTTTAACATTGGGAACACTAATAATTCTGCCCACGTTAATCCACATTAAACTGCCTCAAGTTGTTGCTTTGATTAAATAAAATGAAAAACCTTTCTTCTACATATAAAAAGTTTAACATTAAACAGTTTCCACTGAAACAGTTTGTCAACTCATCATGCTTGATTTATTACAGCATTTGGCAAGCCTGTAGTTGACTTTTATGTAAATGTTGTATTTTCATCAACATGTGATAGCAGGGACCCTGCTATTCAAAACTAGGCTGCTACATTACTAATGATTCATGTAACTATAGCTGAAAAATAGTACAATTGCAATAGGAGAGACTATTCATCCCTAAACACATTGGAGTTCAATGAAATAACAGACGCAGGGCTTTGCTGCCCCTAAAACACACACTCACACACGCACACACAAAAATGAGCTAACATTACGCTAAAAGCTAATTAGCCTTCATCTCAAGCCTATACTGTGAGCTAGCTGAGCTGCAGTTTAAGTTTCTAGAAGGTCAACGGGCTCATAGTGATGTTTGTAATAGTTGTGACTGGGAAGTGTTTAGTATAATTTGGGTAGAGTCCGCTCCTCTGCTAGACGAATATCTGCTCGACGCTAAAGCATTGACTACATCGTTCTGAAGTCTGAATACGCACTGCTGATTGGCTGTTACATCGCTCTGAATACGAACTGCTGATTGGCTTTGTATGTAACCAATCAGATGGCTGTGTGGGCGGGACAATGAGGCGGAGACAGAGGCAGAAAGCAGAGCAGCTTGTGAAGACTTCTGCTTCCGAAGTTGTTCGGTACGCCCCCGTACCGAAACGGTTCGATACAAATACACGTACCGTTACACCCCTAGCGAGACCTGGATACTCATGATAGCAAGAAACGCAACTACTGTGTTTACTTTGTGACCAATAACATAAATATGACGTGTTTTTTTTTAAGTGTATAGTATATTTTAATCTAAAGTGGGTTGTTTTTAATGTTATTGAATATTATATGACTATCAAAGCGACCTCCACAGTTGTACATATTGAGTCCATGTATCTATAAGTGGTCCTCATGCCATAAAAATACCATCACATTCAGACCAGCAGCAGAACCGCTGATTTATTAGAACACAAAGCAGCAACTATCTCCTTGTCTAATTAGTGCGAGTCAGAACCTCAGCAAAACTGAAAAAAGAACCCAGGCCACACCCACGGTCCAGTGTGGTCAGTACCTGGTGCTCAAGTGCCTGTCTTCTTTGAAGAGGCTGAGGACAAGGTTGACGACGAAGAACTGCCCCTGCTCCTTCAGCCGGACTAGAGTCATCCTCACCGTGCCTTGCGCATCCTTGTAGGCCAACAGGAAGTGGTCACCGTCGTAGTCAGAGCAGGGCGGCTTCCTTACCATCTTGACACTGACGGGCATGCTGACACACCACATGGGCTTGTGGGCCTCCTCCAGCAGAGTCATCACCATGACGCAGCACATCTAATGGAATGAAACAATGAAGCCTGCGCTGAAACGCCACACCGTCCTCAACAGGAGAGCCATCAGTCATCTTTCAGGTCCCTGCGTTCTACTACCTCCACAGAACCCTCAAGAGCCTTGCTCTTCCACGGAAGCTTGATGTGTCCGGGCAGCAGTCGATGCCGAGACATGTTGGACCCGTTTGTGGCCTGCAACTCCACCTGACAGCCTCGAACTGGACAGCCTCACAAGGGGAACATATTACATCCAGCTTTGAAGATCAGCTGATAAAAGCCATCAGACAGCAGCTAAAATACAACCGACCTGGTCTGCAGATAAGAGGATGGAAGTATACCGACATGATCTCACAGACAGTGTTGTGCAGGACAAAGTGCAGCGCGTATGTACGCACTGTCATATCACCAGGCCACTTTTCCACAGGCTCCCAGTACGAACTGTAGGGGGACGCCACGAACCTCATATAAAGAAATGTCCTCCAAGTTGACCTGAGCAGCACTATGTCGTGTACGTGTGTCCCACAAAAATGCCAGTGTATTTAGATTCTAATAACATACTTCAACACTTTACTAGTACCCTCCTCCATTCACATCCCATCTCCCCGGATTATAAACAACTCATATGTACTTCTAATGTATATACTTGTTCTTATGCTATCTGAACTCACTATGTTCTCTGCTGGCTGTACATATCCTACTAAATAAGACCTACACTGTTTCAATGTCCACATTTCTCTGTTGATGCAATTGTTGATGACTGAAGTTTTGATATCAACCAAAGCTCCTCATCCTACCCCCCGGATTGTAAATAATGTAAATAATTCAATGTACATACTATGATGAATTACCTGTGTGATGACTGTATTATGTTGATAGTATATATTTGTACCATGAATTGATTAACGTGGACCCCGACTTAAACACGTTGAAAAACTTATTGGGGTGTTACCATTTAGTGGTCAATTGTACGGAATATGTACTGTACTGTGCAATCTACTAATTAAAGTATCAATCAATCAATCAATCAATACTGACATACCAGATTGGAGATCCCAGCAGGCTCCTCTCCACCAGCCTGTGCAAGTGTAAGCTGATCATAACGAAGGCCACGGTCTTTGAACCCTGTGCACAAGGGGAAAGATTGTGCAATGGACGGAAGGAGGTAAATTCGGCGATACAAAAGTGTACAACAATGGCAATACATTTGGTCAGCAGTATTGACAGTCCCTCCAGGAATTCGCAATCACGCCAATTCGACCAATCCCTTTGAATTATGCACAGCCTTGGAACTTCGTCCAAAACCAGCAACTTCCCTGCATATTTTGGGCAAATAAGCTTGCCTCCGAGCAAAGCTCAAACACGCACGTCAACTGTTTATTCAAAAATTGTTTGTTCCTTGAGCAAAAGAATATAAAAACATGTATTTATATATTTAATCTGTATTTATCCAGGGTAAAACAATTATCAGATTTTAATTTTGCAACGAGGCGGCATTTACATGACAGCTATGTTGACGTGTGACGATAACCTCTCCTCATCTCTCATTTACTAACAAAACATTACTGCTATAGATCGCTATCAACAATTTATACACATAAATTAATGTTGAAGATTAAAAAAAACATGGAGAATATCTGCACCTTGTGGACAACAGGACAGCTGACTTTAAGGAAGCCTTTGGTAGCATTTTTTTCTATAGTTATTACTATTATTTGTTATTAATTATGCATACCGTATTTTTCGGACTCTAAGTTGCAGTTCTTTTTCATAGTGTGGCCGGGGGAGCGACTTATGTGTGAAATTATTAACACATTACCGTAAAATATCAAATAATATTATTTAGCTCGTTCACGTAAGCGACTAGACGTATAGGATTTCATGGGATTTAACGATTAGGAGTGACAGATTGTTTGGTAAACGTATAGCATGTTCTATATGTTATAGTTATTTGAATGACTCTTACCATAATATGTTAGGTTAACATAGCAGGCACCTTCTCAGTTGGTTATTTATGCCTCATATAACGTACACTTATTTAGCCTGTTGTTCACTATTCTTTGTTTATTTTTAATTGCCTTTCAAATGTCTATTCTTGGTGTTGGGTTTTATCAAATAAATTTCCCCCAAAAATGCGACTTATACTCCAGTGCGACTTATACTGTATATGTTCTTTTCCTTCTTTATTATGCATTTTCGGCAGGTGCGACTTATACTCCGGAGCTACTTATACTCCGAACAATACGGTAATTAAAACAGTAATTTGATAATGAGCTTTGACCAATTGCTTTTACTACCATCAAGCGTATACGTGTGCAGTATATAAAAAGTAAAACATCAACAGTATTTGCTTTCCATTTTTTTGTTTAAATTATGTACTTTTTTTATTTTTTGTCTACATTTAAAACACTTTCTTGTGTTCTACATAATAAGTAATGGTGGTTCTTTGGTCAAACTGTTGGATAGATTATGTTTTATAGACTATCTTCAAGCCGCTTTCCAAACATCTCTTAAGGATGTGCTGTTTCGTACGTTGTCTTATTTACATGCTTCCTTTTCGACAGCGACTTCTCTCTGTCAGCCATGTTGTAGTACAAATCCCGTTTCCATATGAGTTGGGAAATTGTGTTAGATGTAAATATAAACCGAATACAATGATTTGCAAATCATTTTCAACCCATATTCAGTTGAATAGGCTACAAAGATAACATATTTGATGTAAAAACTGTTAAACATTTTTTTTTGTGCAAATAATCATTAACTTTAGAATTTGATGCCAGCAACACGTGACAAAGAAGTTGGGAAAGGTGGTAATAAATACTGATAAAGTTGAGGAATGCTCATCAAACACTTATATGGAACATCACACAGGTGTGCAGGCTAAATGGGAACAGGTGGGTGCCATGATTGGGTATAAAAGCAACTTCCATGAAATGCTAAGTAATTCACAAACAAGGATGGAGTGAGGGTCACCACTTTGTAAGCAAATTGTCGAACAGTTTTAGAACATTTCTTAACAAGCTATTGCAAGGAATTTGAGGATTGTACCATCTACGGTCTGTAAAATAATCTAAAAGTTCAGAGAATCTGGAGAAATAACTGCACGTAAGCGATGATATTACGGACTTTTGATCCCCCAGGCGGTACTGCATCAAAAGCTGACGTCAGTGTGTAAAGGATGTCACCACATTGGCTCAGGAACACTTGATAAAACCACTGTCAGTAACTACAGTTTGTCGCAACATCTGTAAGTGCAAGTTAAAACTCTACCATGCAAAGCCAAACCCGTTTATCAACAATATCCTGAAACGCCGCCGGCTTGGCTGGGCCCGAGCTCACCTAAGATGGACTGATGCAAAGTAGAAAGGTGTTCTGTGTTCTGAGTAGTCCACATTTCAAATTATATTTGGAAACAGAGGACATGGTGTCCTCTAGAACAAAGAGGAAAATAACCATTCGGATTGTTACAGACGTAAAGTTTAAAAGCCAGCATCTGTGATGGTATGGGGGTGTATTAGTGCCCAAGGCATGGGTAACTTACACATCTGTGAAGGCACCATTAATGCTGAAAGGTCCATACAGGTTTTGGAGCAACATATATTGTCATCCAAGCAACGTTATCATGGACGCCCCCTGCTTACAACAGCGTGGCTTTGTAAAAAAAGAGTGCGGGTACTTTCTTGGCCCCGCCTGCAGTCCAGACCTGTCTCCCATCGAAAATGTGTGGCACATTATGGAGCGTAAAATACGACAGCGGAGACCCCGGACTGTTGAACGACTGAAGCTCTACATAAAACAAGAATGGGAAAGAATTCCACTTTCAAAGCTTCAACAATTAGTTTCCTCAGTTCCCAAACGTTTATTGAGTGTTATTAAAAGAAAAGGTGATGTAACACAGTGGTGAACATGTCCTTTCCCAACTACTTTGGCACGTGTTGCAGCCATGAAATTCTAAGTTAATTATTATTTGCAAAAAAAATAATGTTTATGAGTTTGAACATCAAATATCTTGTCTTTGTAATGCATTCAATTGAATATGGGTTGGAAAGGATTTGCAAATCATTGTATTCCGTTTATATTTACATCTAACACAATTTCCCAACTCATATGGAAACGGGGTTTGTATTTAGCGCATCCATATGAAATCTACAGAAGATAGAGATGGACTTTGTACTACAAATAGCAACAGCCAGTATGAGCCAGTCTGCCCCACGACAAGGGGAAAGAGAAAAATAAGATACTCATTGACGACGATGTCAGACTCATACAAAGCTCTTTGGGTATAACTTTACCATATGTGGAGATATCGGCTGACGTCACGGAAGTATGAAGGAAGGCAAGCTTGTTTTATAAATATTTCTGCCATGCCTCCATGGTTTGAATTCACATTTTAGGAATTTATACGGATCCCAAATACACAAAAACAGGTGCCAATAAGTAAGGATAATTGGTTTTGCCTAATAGATCCCCTTTAAGGTTACAAAAAAACAATTAAAAAAATTGTAACAAAGTCATAAAATCACAAGGTGATTCAATGTTATCGAAAAAAATTAAAAGATTGCAACTTTTGCCCCAACTTTTGAGAAAACCTTCTACGAATTTAGACATTTTTAGACCGCAACAATTACCAAAAAAGCCAGCGAAATACTAGAGGGATTGACTACACTGTCAAACTTTCTGCATTCAGTAGCCAAGCTCCATGTGTACACCGTGAACTTAGTGATTGATGTGTAACTGCAAGCCCTCTTCATTGATATGTTCACACTTACAATATTTAACAAAAAAGATTAAAAGTAAAAAGGTGAGTTTACCCTCCAGACACCCAGAATGAATCCAGGCAAGAGAAGCATGACTTGAATCACACGGTCTCTACCAAGGAAGCGAGGAAGACAAGTCTTAGCGTCCCACTTGCATATAAGTGAGCACCATCGTGGTCTGGGCCCTTTCAGCGCTTCCTTTCGGACCCCGAAGAGCTGGACGCTGCTGATGCGAGGATACTGAATGAGTCTGCTTCCACTCCAGCACAGTGTTGCAGACGTACTGAAGAATGAGACCCTGCTCAAGTCCAGAGTGACCACTCGGCCTAAGGGATCACACACCTTTAGCTCCCAAATATGGTTCCTTGGAGAAGAAACATCAAACAGAGCGGACTTCTTTATAAGTAGTGTATCTAATGTACATTTATCCTGCTCGCTGCAATGAGACCGCAGTAGGCCTGAGCAGGACCAGGCTGGTACCTGAGAATGCGCTCGGCCTGCTGAGGCAGTCCAGTGAAGGGGCTGACATCTGTTAGTTCTTTCCGCCAGGTGCTCAGCTCCTGTCCGCCCATATTCCACAGGTACTTCTTCTTCCAGCCGCCTGATGAGTGCTCCTTAGGCTCCGCCTTCTTTGTGGCGTCCCCCGTGGACTTGAGCCTCCATGTTTTAACAGAGAAGGCAGCCGTGTAGATCTTGTACCACACCACACTATAGAGAAAAGAGCTCACAGCCACTACGCTACAATATACGAAACAACGACAAAATGGCGCCTACTCGTCGTTGGCGAGTTGGTGGAAGATCTTGTTGACATAACTGAGGCTCAGCAGCGAGGCAGCGTCCAGGTTGGACAAGATCTTTATTAGGATCTCTGATGGAAGTCTGAACAACAAAAACATATTTGGATGCATCAACACAAACATCGAGCTGCGTTTCTCTTAAAAGTAATAGGTTTCCATGAAAATTTGAGTCGTTATGCTTAAGCATCCAGTAGATCAAAAGGCATTTTTCAGAAAAACTGAAGGACAGAGAACCACTATAATACATTTTGTATACTAAAGATACTACTGTAGGTCAATATATGCTAAGCTTAGCATATAAAGTGTCTTTACATCACGTTTTAAGTGACAAAGTTAACTAGTGTGCAATCTAATGAAATATATGATTTTTTTAATTAATTAAATATGTTTACAAATATGTCAATGACCAATAAAAAATAAAAAATGTCTCCCAAGCCAGACTTTAGTCAACCCTGTAGCTTTTAATTTTTTAACATTATTTTCTCCAGAATTGTCGCTACTGAATCAAACATTGGATTGAGTACTTAAAAAAGTAGCCTGTTAGTGTAGTCATACCCCGGGACACATATTTTTGTTTCTATGAAGCAGCCCATACCGCCAAAAACCTGTATTTTGTAACTGCATCACCCATTGAAAATAATTACCATCCATTTAATCGGTGCTTAGCTTCCCCAAAAAAGCACAATTTTATTTCAGGTAAGAAACAATGTATGGAAACACACAGCAGTTTCAAAACGCAATGTAATATTTATGCACTGCATTTACTTTGGAAAGCAGACTTCTATGGCAGTGGTTCTCAACCTTTTTTCAGTGATGTACCCCCTGTGAACATTTTTTTAATTCAAGTACCCCCTAATACAGGGGTCTCAGATACGCGTCTCGTGGGCCGCAATTGGCCCGCGAGACGTTGTTTTGCGGCCCCCACCTAATATGAACGTTTAATGTGGCTCTCGAGGGCCGAACATTGACGTCACTTGCGTGATGCAAGCAGAGAAACCACCTCCCCCACCCCCCTCCCTCCCATTTGCTCCAGACAGAGACGATTGTTGTTATTTGGGTCCAAAATGGCTCTTTCAATGTTCTGGGATGCCTACCCCTGCATTAGTGGAAAAGCGGCAAATGAGTGAAAGCGAGAGACGTTGCCATGGAGACGAGGGTTTTCTAACACGCCTCGCTGTCCGTCAGTAATAACATTCCTCGATAACCTGGATCAATTCAAACCGTTATTTATTAATTTTTTTTATTTAATTTGCATTTCCTCACATTTCTTAATCCTCATTTTGTTCATTTATATTCTGATTTTATTTTGTGTTGAAAATAAAAATAAAGACTTTTAAAAATATATTTTTTAAGAAATTTTTTCTCGCGGCCCAGCCTCACCCAGACTCTGCATCCAGTGGCCCCCCGGTAAATTGAGTTTGAGACCCCTGCCCTAATAGGAGCAAAGCATTTTCGGTTGAAAAAAAGAGATGAAGTAAAATAAAGCACTGTCATCAGTTTCTGATTTATTAACGGTGCAAAATATTGCTCATTTGTAGTGGTTGAAAAAAAAGATATAAAAGTAACTAAAAACTTGTTGGAAAATAAACAGGTGATTCAATTATAAATAAAGATTTCTACACATAGAAGTAATCATCAACTTAAAGTGCCCTCTTTTGGGATTGTGATAGAGATCCATCTGTATTCATCAACTTCAATCTAAACATTTCTTCACAAAAAAATAAATCTTTAACATCAATATTTATGGAACATGTCCACAAAAAATCTAGCTGTCAACACTGAATATTGCATTGTTGCATTTCTTTTCACAGTTTATGAACTTACATTCATATTTTGTTGAAGTATTATTCAATAAATATATTTGTAAAATATTTTTTATTTGTTGCTATTTTTAGAATATTTAAAAAAAATTCTCACGTACCCCTTGGCATACCTTCAAGTACCCTAAGGAGTACCGCCATTTGAGAACCACTGTTCTATGGTATCTCCTTCTAGCTGCTTCTTTGTCAAACACACCATCATCAGCTTCTCCATATTGTCATTGATAAATGTCCGCCGTTTAGATATTATTTAATCATCCTTGGCTGGCTTTGTCAACTCATTCTGCTTCAGTATGGTGCAGACTAGCAATACTACACTGCAACTGTACATGCTCAGTCATTTTTTAAAAACTATTTAATATAATGAATGTCATACACTTCTTCTATGCACTGTCCTTCCTTCCGATAATATGGAAAAACTAAGTTATGTCCATCTCCAACTATAAGCTAATGATTGATATTAATAATATTTTGGTCGTTTCTTACAGGGTTCACAAAGACCGTCACTACGCCAACTAGCGGTGGGGAGAATAGCAAACTAACACATAATTAGCCAAGAGACAGCGCATATCCCGAAAATTTTGTACCACAGGTACCACTTCTAAATTGAATGATCCAAAAACCAACGAGCAAACTTACCTTTCCAGAACAATCTCCTCAGGCAATGGCTTGACAAATGTTGTTCTTTCCTGGTGTCTGTTTAAGAATAAAGCCTTATTTGAGGCATTAAATAGAGTTTACATAGAAACAATGTGAGGTAGATGATGTTCACCTGTGCAAAGCTCCGCCCCCTGGAGAACCCCTGCAGCGTTCTGCCTCTGCTTGGCGACACTGATCCGGCTGTCTGGTACCACCAGTCCGTCCTAGATTCTTGGTCAGACCATCCATGAAGCTCTGGAAAAATTGTCCACGTCCAGTCGCCACAAAGGACTCCGCCATAGTCGGTCTACTTCTGCCACCTTGATGTTCACAATTAGAGCCTCAATTAAGTGGTTAAGTGCTTACTTGCCTTTAGATGGCAGCAAAGTCTCCTTAGAAGATTAATTTCAGTCAAATTCACCAATAGTTGAAAAATCACCACAGTAAATGAGTGTGTTCCTTGACTTTTAGTCATACTTGTATCATCATTAAAAGTATACAAGACACATCTGTCTTAATGAGTGATAAAGCCCCTACAATTTGGACGGTCAAATGAAACCCAATTATATTAACCAATATTTGAAGAATTACTTAAATGTTTCATTAATTAATTATTATAATGTGTGAATAATTAATTATATGTAAAAGCACATTTAATAATTTAATCAATTACTCAATTTATGTTTCAATTATTTCAGTTTATTTAATATTTTCAGGGACCTGCGCTTCAAAAATGTATTTTATCTGTCCAACTCACCCATTTAGTCAAAGTCAATATTTGAAGAATTACTTAAATGTTTAATTAATTATTTATTATAATGTGTGAATAATTTATTATATGTTAAAGCACATTTAATAATTTAATCAATTACTCAATTGATGGTTCAATTATTTCCCGGTTTATTTAATATTTTCATGGACCTGCGCTTCAAAAATGTATTTTATCTGTCCAACTCACCCATTTAGTCAATGTCAACATTTGAAGAATTACTTAAATGTTTCATTAATTATAATAATGTGTGAATAATTTATTATATGTAAAAGCACATTTAATAATTTAATCAATTAGTCAATTGATGGTTCAATTATTTCACAGTTATTTAATATTTTCATGGACCTGCGCTTCAAAGCATGTATTTTATCTGTCCAACTAACCCATTTAGTCAATGTCAATATTTGAAGAATTACTTAAATGTTTCATTAATTATTATAATGTGTGAATAATTTATTATATGTAAAAGAACATTTAATTATTTAATCAATTACTCAATTTATGGTTCAATTATTTCACGGTTTATTTAATATTTTCATGGACCTGCGCTTCAAAAATGTATTTTATCTGTCCAACTAACCCATTTAGTCAATGTCAATATTTGAAGAATTACTTGAATGTTTAATTAATTATAATAATGTGTGAATAATTTATAATATGTAAAAGCACATTTAATAATTTAGTCAATTACTCAATTGATGGTTCAATTATTTCCCGGTTTATTTAATATTTTCATGGACCTGCGCTTCAAAAATGTATTTTATCCGTCCAACTAACCCATTTAGTCAATGTCAATATTTGAAGAATTACTTAAATGTTTCATTAATTATTATAATGTGTGAATAATTTATTATATGTAAAAGAACATTTAATTATTTAATCAATTACTCAATTTATGGTTCAATTATTTCACGGTTTATTTAATATTTTCATGGACCTGCGCTTCAAAAATGTATTTTATCTGTCCAACTAACCCATTTAGTCAATGTCAATATTTGAAGAATTACTTGAATGTTTAATTAATTATAATAATGTGTGAATAATTTATAATATGTAAAAGCACATTTAATAATTTAGTCAATTACTCAATTGATGGTTCAATTATTTCACGGTGTATTTAATATTTTCATGGACCTGCGCTTCAAAACATGTATTTTATCTGTCCAACTCACCCATTTAGTCAATGCCAATATTTGAAGAATTACTTAAATGTTTCATTAATTAATTATTATAATGTGTGAATAATTTATTATATGTAAAAGCACATTTAATAATTTAATCAATTACTCAATTTATGGTTAAATTATTTCACGGTTTATTTAATATTTTCAGGGACCTGCGCTTCAAAACATGTATTTTATCTGTCCAACTAACCCATTTAGTCAATGGGTGGGACTAGCAAATTTAGCCTGGAATTTTGGAAGTCTATTGGTGGATAGAGAGGATATAATCATACTTTTTTGAGAGTTGGTGATACCATGAATTGATTAACGTGGACCTCGACTTAAACTGGTTGAAACACTTATCCGGGTGTTACCATTCAGTGGTCAATTGTACGGAATATGAACTGAACTGTGCATCCATCCATTTCTACCGCTTATTCCCTTTCGGGGTCGCGGGGGGCGCTGGCGCCTATCTCAGCTACAATCGGGCGGAAGGCGGGGTACACCCTGGACAAGTCGCCTTGCAATCGACTAATAAAAGTATCAATCAATTAATCAATATTTTAGACTTGCTGACCCAGAGCAAGTAGCAGTTGAAGAAGAAGAATTAATAGAATTTATCCAAGTTATTTCCACACTTTCAGACCAAGGTATCGACCAGTAAGTAGGCTGCCTAATCTGATTCCCTGGTCAAGTGGAAGTGCCGGGTTAACCCATCTGGTGTTAGGATCCGCCCACTCAAGTTGATGGCTGAGTTTGACAGATAAAAACCCATTTATTAAGTGCTGCCACACAACTTCATGAAATATATAAATACAATCATAAAACATGTCTTAAATCATGAATGTATTAATTAAATCATTAAATACTTAACTCAGTGAAAAATTCAATATTCAAACAAATACACATACTTTTATATTAAACATATTAGTGACACATTTAAGTATTTAATTCCAATTATGGTTAAAAATGACGCAATGGATTCATTATTTAGGTATTTCTTTAATAATTTTAGTCCTGCGTATTAAGAAAACTTGGTGTCTTTACTACTGTCACTTCTTTGTAACGAGCAAACTTAACCCATCCATCCATTTTCTACCGCTTGTCCCTTTTGGGGTCACTGGAGCCTATCTCAGCTGCATTCGGGGGGAAGGCGGGGTACACCCTGGAAAAGTCACCACCTAATCACAGGGCGAACACAGATAGACAGAGCAGGCCAATTTAGTGTTACCAATCAACCTATGTGCATGTTTTTGGAGGTGGGAGGAAGCCGGAGTAACCGGAGGGAACCCACGCATTCACGGGGACAAAATGCAAACCCCACACAGAAAGATCCCGAGCCCGAGATTGAACCCAGGACTACTCAGGACCTTCCTTTGTGAGGCAGATGCTCTAACCCCTGGTCCACCGTGCTGCCCAAACTTAACCCAACACTTTGAAATTGTGTTTTACAGAATTTTACTCAACTTTATAATTCACTTAAAAGCCATGAAACCCGAGCGCGCACACACACACACACACACACACACACACGGTTTACAGTTAATTGTCCATTGTCAAGGTGACGTAAACATGTTTTTGTTTCCAAGCAGCCTAATAAATAATTATTAACCATTGCAATAAACACCAAAGCATAATTTCTCCATCACCTGCTGAAATTGATTGATTGAAACTTTTATTATTTTATTCCGTTTTACTTAGGTAAAACGGAATCCATCCTTTTTGGGTCCCACATCAACCTTAAGAAAGTCAGTGACTTCACTATAAAAGTGGGTGACATTGTTATCACCAGGAAAGATGAGATCACCTACCTAGGTTCCATTCTAGAGGCCAATCTTTCCTGTGATAAAATGGCAACCAAAATAATCAAAAAGGTCAACCAAAGAACGAGATTCCTCTACAGAATCTCCTCTTTGGATCACAAAAGAACCTTGAAGATTCTAGCGAGAACTCTCATTCAACTCTTTTTCGATTACGCTTGCACCTCCTGGTACCCCAGCACCTCCAAAATCCCCCATATCTAAACTCCAAACCTCCCAGAACAAGCTTTTCCGATTACTTTTAGACCTCCACCCCGGATCACACCTCACTCCTACCCACTTCTCCAAAGTGGGCTGGCTCAGGGTGGAGGACAGAGTAAAACAACTTGCATTGAGCCTAGTCTATAAAATCCGCTACACCTCCCTGATACCGAAGTACATGTCAAACTACTTCCCGCCATAACCACAACATCAGGGGGAGCTCCACAAACCACGTTAAACCCGGATTCCGATCTAACAAAGGTCTTAACTCATTCTGTTTCTATGCCACATCAATGTGGAATGCACTCCCAACAGGTGTAAAAGTAAATGCATCTCTATCCTCATTCAAAACAGCTCTAAAACACCTCCTGGTAACTTCAACCCTTTACTAATACCCTCCTCCATTCACATCCCATCTCCCCGGATTGTAAATAACTTAATGTAAACAATCAAATGTATTTCTAATGTATATACTTGTTCTTATGCTATCTGAAAGGCCTACTGAAAGCCACTACTACCAACCACGCAGTCTGATAGTTTATATATCAATGATGAAATATTAACATTGCAACACATGCCAATATGGCCGGTTTAGTTTACTAAATTACAATTTTAAATTTCCCGCGGAGTTTCCTGTTGAAAACGTCGCGAAATGATGACGCGTGCGCGTGACGTTTCGAGTTGGAGGGGACATATTAGCGCAGCACCACTAGCGGCTAAAAAGTTGTCTCTTCTCATCGCGCAATTACACAGTATTTTGGACATCTGTGTTGTTGAATCTTTTGCAATTTGTTCAATTATTAATGGAGAAGTCAAAGTAGAAAGCTGGAGGTGGGAAGCGTTAGCCTTTAACCACACAAACACACAGTGTTTCCTTGTTTAAAATTCCCGGAGGTGAAGCTTTACTATGGATCAGAGCCGTCAAGCGAACATGGATCCCGACCACTTGTCAACCGGCAGGTTTCCGTGAGAAAATTGTGGTAAAAAGTAGCCTCTTACCGGAGATCAGCGGAACTTCTGTCGTGTTGCTGCTGCCGTGACTAATTTCCTCAGACACTGGCCTCAAGACACCCGTGGACACACCCCTCCGACTATCAGGTAGTATATAATCTCACTAAAACACTAAAAACACAGTAGAAAGATAAGGGCTTTCCCAGAATTATCCTAGTAAATGTGTCTAAAAACATCTGAATCGCTCACAATGCAATCGCCTTTTTTTTTTTAAACTTTTTTTTGCTAGTCCTTCGCTATCAATATCCTCAGCCACGAATCTTTCAACCTTTCTCAAATTAATAGGGAAATTGTCGTTTTATTGGTCCGAATATCTCTTTTTGTTGGAAGCTCCCATTATAAACAATGTGAACCCTCATACGGGTGACGTCATCATCTGCGACTTCCGGTAAAGGCAAAGCTTTTTTATTAGCGACCAAAAGTTGCGAACTTTATCGTGGATGTTCTCTACTAAATCCTTTCAGTAAAAATATGGCAATATCGCGAAATGATCAAGTATGACAAATAGAATGAACCTGTTATCCCCGTTTAAATAAGTAAATCTCATTTTAGTAGGCCTTGAATTCACTATGTTCTCTGCTGGCTGTACTTATCCTACCAAGTAAGACCTACACTGTTTCAATGTCCATTTCTTTGTTGATGCAATTGTTGATGACTGAAGTACTGATATCAACCAAAGCTCCTCATCCCACCCCCCAGATTGTAAATAATGTAAATAATTCAATGTATAAACTATGATGATTAACCTGTGTGATGACTATTATGCTGATAGTATATATTTGGGTTCAATCCCAGGCTAGGGATCTTTATGTGTTGAGTTTGCATGTTCTCCCCGTGAATGCGTGGATTCCCTCCGGCTTCCTCCCACTTCCAAAGACATGCACCTGGGATAGGTTGATTGTCAACACTAAATTGGCCCTAGTGTGTGAATGTGAATGCTGTCTGTGTATCTGTGTTGGCTCTGCGATGAGGTGGCGACTTGTCCAGGGTGTACCCCGCCTTCTGCCCGATTGTAGCTGAGATAGGCGCCAGTGCCCCCCGCAACCCCAAAAGGGAATAAGCGGTAGGAAACGGATGGATGGACCTTGTATATATTTGTACCATGAATTGATGAGCGTGGACCCCAACTTAAACAAGTTGAAAAACTTATTCGGGTGTTACCATTTAGTGGTCAATTGTACGGAATATGTACTGAACCAGGGGTGCCCACACTTTTTCTGCAGGCGAGCTACTTTTCAACTGACCAACTCGAGGGGATCTACCTCATTTATATATATCATTTACATTTATTTATTTATGAAAGAGACATTTTTGTAAACAAGTTAAATGTGTTTAATGATAATACAAGCATGTGTAACACATATAGATGTTTTTCTTTCACAAAGACAAGAATATAAGTTGGTGTATTACCTGATTCTGATGACTTGCATTGATTGGAATCAGACAGTAATGATGATAACGCCCACATTTTCAAATGGAGGAGAAAAAAAGTTGTCCTTTCTGTACAATACCACATGAAAGTGGTTGGTTTTTGGCATCTAATTCATCCAGCTTCCATACACTTTACAAGAAAAACATTGGCGGCAAATTCCGTAGCTTGCTTGATTGACATTCACGGCACCCGAGGGTCTTGTGAGATGACGCTGGCTGCTGCCAGTTCATTATTATGAAAAAATGACAGAGAGGAAGGCGAGAAACACTTTTTATTTCAACAGACTTTCGCGCCGTCCCTTCCGTCAAAACTCTAAAGGCCTACTGCACATTTCCTATCTTCACAATAAAAGCCCTGCATCATGCGTGCACATCACTTGTGCACGCCAGCTTTCTGAGGGCGCTTGTGCACGCCAGTTTTCCGAGACTCTTATTTTGTTAGCGCAGGCAGCATGAAGCAGGGCTTTTATTGTGAAGATAGGAAATGTGCAGTCGGCCATTAGAGTTTTGACGGAAGGTACGGCGCGAGAGTCTGTTGAAATAAAAAGTGTTTCTCGCCTTCCTCTCGGTCATATTTTCATAATAATGATCTTGCAGCAGCCAGCGTCATCTCACAAGACCCTCCGGTACCATGAATGTCATTTAAGTGACGTCTTGGTGAAGATTGATGATCACTAATTTTTAGGTCTATTTTTTTTAAAAGCCTGGCTCGAGATCGACTGACACACCCCCCGCGGTCGACTGGTAGCTCGCGATCGACGTAATGGGCACCCCTGAACTGTGCAATCTACTAATAAAAGTTTCAATCAATCAATCCAAAATTAGTAGACTGCACAGTACAGTAAATATTCCGTACAATTGACCACTAAATGGTAACACCACAGTAAGTTTTTCAACTTGTTTAAGTCGGGGTCCACGTTAATCAATTCACTACACAGTTGAGAAATAATATACCAGTTGTAATATTGTATGTTTTATGTCTGTATGCATGACGTTGTCAGCATGTAAGTGATTGATTACAAGTCAATCAATCAATCAATCAATGTTTGCTTATATAGCCCTAAATCCCTAGTGTCTCAAAGGGCTGCACAAACCACCACGACATCCTCGGTAGGCCCACATAAGGGCAAGGAAAACTCACACCCAGTGGGACATCGGTGACAATAATGACCCAGTGGGACGTCGGTGACAATGATGACTATGAGAACCTTGGAGAGGAGGAAAGCAATGGATGTCGAGCGGGTCTAACATGATACTGTGAAAGTTCAATCCACAATGGATCCAACACAGTCGCGAGAGTCCAGTCCAAAGCGGATCCAACACAGCAGCGAGAGTCCCGTTCACAGCGGAGCCAGCAGGAAACCATCCCAAGCGGAGGCGGATCAGCAGCGCAGAGATGTCCCCAGCCGATACACAGGCAAGCAGTACATGGCCACCGGATCGGACCGGACCCCCTCCACAAGGGAGAGTGGGACATAGAAGAAAAAGAAAAGAAACGGCAGATCAACTGGTCTAAAAAGGGAGTCTATTTAAAGGCTAGAGTATACAAATGAGTTTTAAGGTGAGACTTAAATGCTTCTACTGAGGTGGCATCTCGAACTGTTACCGGGAGGGCATTCCAGAGAACGGAAAACGCTCTATAGCCCGCATACTTTTTTTGGGCTTTGGGAATCACTAACAAGCCGGAGTCCTTTGAACGCAGATTTCTTGCCGGGACATATGGTACAATACAATCGGCAAGATAGGATGGAGCTAGACCGTGTAGTATTTTATACATAAGTAGTAAAACCTTAAAGTCACAGCTTAAGTGCACAGGAAGCCTGTGCAGGTGAGCCAGTAGAATCATGATTATGAAATGTATTGATAAAAAGTAACTGTAGAATCATGATTATGAAATGTATTGATAAAGAGTGCTGCAATCATCATCACTCATCGTCAATTCAGAGCGCTGTGTGACAAACAACTTTTAGTTTGATTCAGCAGGATTTGAGCGAGGGGGAGGAAGAGGAGGAGCAGATGGAGGAAGAGGTTTCCCCAGTGTGTGCGGGTGTGCGCGCGGGAGCGTGCGCGCGTGCATGTGTGTGTCCAGAGGAGAGAGAGAGCAGCGGCCGCCATGTTAACCAAGAAGCCCGGAGCCTCGGTTCTCCTGACGGGTGAGCACAAGCGTCTCCGGCCGAGAGGCGGACGCCTTAACGCGGCTAATGTTGCGGGATCGTCCCGCTCCTCAGATCGGTGTGATCCGGTGTCAATAAAAGTGGAACATAGACAGGGACTAAAGGGGATGACTGCAAGACGCTATAGCGAGCTAACAGGCTAACAGGCAAAAATAGTCTCTTGTGATCATTATATCAGCTCTAATCCAAGGGAGCTCACTTTAGCAGCTAACCTTAGCATTAAACGGCGAACTAAAACGGTTTCTTTTTAAGCCGTGACAGTCGTTTATATGACATTTATGTTGCTTTGCTGTAATCACACTTGCTTGTTTCTGCACGACGTGTTGCTTAAAAGTGTCGTGACATCATCAATGCAATGTGTTCTTCGGAAGAAATGAAGCGACACGTAAAGTTGCATTTAAATGTTAAAAGGGGGAAGAATGCACAGCTGGTTGACACAGCTGTGTAATAACATGTTAACTACCAGGCTACGCTTGTTATTACGATAGTATTGTACAGTTATGTGTCATGACAGGAAGATGTACACATGCATTCATGCTTTTATTTTGAAATGTACGTTAAAGAGTAAGAGACATGCGCTTTGGGTATTGCAGGGGTGTCCAAAGTGCGGCCCGCAGCTAATCCTTTACCGGCCCGCCACACATTCTGCAAAAATTGCAAAATTGATAGTATTGCAAAAAAAAAAAAAAAAAATTCACCTCTTTCCACTTTTTTTTCAATTTAATGAGAAAAAGTTGCAATGTTGACACAAAGCTGCTGTCATGCCAAATTTCTCCCCCCCCCCCCCGGAAGACATTTGGCGTAACAGCCCCTCTAATGCCTGAAGGACCCCAATGAGGGCGTGATAAGATCAAGTTATATGACTCTTAAAAGGTTACAGCTGCAAAATTAGCAAAGCAAAAATAGCTTGAAAGGTTAGCATGCTGGAATGCTAATATTTTTTTCCTCACCGTTATTTTTCACCTATGACAATCAGCTAATTATAATGTGTGGGCTGCTTTAAGGTCCTTCCACCGTCATTGGGGTCCTTCAGGCATGAGAGGGGCTGTCACGCCAAATGTCTTCCGGGGGAAAGGTTTTTGTAGGGGGGGAAGAAATTTGGGGTGACACTGCCATGCAGGCAATTTTTTTTCCCATCCATCCACCCATTTTCTACCGCTTATGCCCTTTGGAGTCACAGGGGCGCTGGTGCCTATCTCAGCTACAGTCGGGCGGAAGGCGGCGTACACCCTGGACAAGTCGCCACCTAATCGCAGGGCCAACACAGATAGACAGACAACATTCACACACTAGGGCCAATTTAGTGTTGCCAATCAACCTATCCCCAGGTGCATGTCTTTAGAGGTGGGAGGAAGCCGGAGTACCCGGAGGGAACCCACACAGAAAGATCCCAAGCCCGGGATTGAACCCTGACAACTCAGGACCTTCGTATTCGTTTTGTCTTTATTAAATTTTTTTTCCGTTGCTCCAAAAAAAAAAAAGACACTGCGATGAGGTGCCGAATTGTCCAGGGTGTACACCGCCTTCCGCCCGAAAGTAGCTGAGATAAGCACCAGCGACCCCAAAGGGAATAAGCGGTAGAAAATGGATGGATGGGGTAAAAAAAGGACAAAAAAATATATGTTATAATGAATTATTATTTAAAAACTAGCACTTTCAAATGTTTTATGTGGAAAAAATATTGCATATGTTGTGTGGTTGCCATATAAAAACAAAAGTTTTGACTAAAGAGCATAAAACAAACAAAATAATAGTTTAAACTTAAAATCGACAGATATATCGGAAGTTGATCTTGAAATTTAAGTGTTAAAAGTACTATCTATCTATCTATTTAAATACTGCATATTTCAGTTTTACTACAAAAAACAAAGTGGTCTTTGACAGAAAATGCATTAAACCTTATTTGTTTTACTTTATATCGACCTCAAGTTGATATAGAGATTTACTGTAAGCATTAAATAAATAATAATAATTTGACTTATTTTTAACATTTTAGTGACTGAGACCCTCTACGCTCCCCAGGAGCCCTAAGGATGAAAAAACATCCATATATTTTGTTATGGTTTGAAAATGAAAATTATCAAAATGGCTCCCGCATGCTTAAATTTTTCCGTGTGCGGCCCTCTGTGGAACAATTTTGGACACCCCTGGTGTATTGTTTACAATTTGTGAAGGTTGAACTACTTCCGAGCCTCCGCGGTCACGTGACACGACACGGGACTGACCAGAAACAAGTTGTCTTTTTCTACTCGCTCTGCTCGAGGCCTGCTCAGTTTATGTGCTCGCATCGCCCTACTTTTTTCTCCACTAGTCTGGTTCGGCAGCATGCCGAGCGTGCTCGCCGCGCTCTGGCATTTCCAGCGCGGTGTCGGGTTCGGGAAGGCATCACGCTGCTCCTGCACTTACATCTTTATGGCGACGTTGCATGTGAGCGTCGCCACCGGCCCGAACGCATCACTCCTAATGATTTGATGTCGGTGCTTTGTGAGGGCGTCATTAGCAGGATTACAAGTCGCCTTCAGATTAGAAAAGTACACCATCTGTCTTCTTGAAACACACACGCTCGTGAAACCAAAGAGCAGAGTTGGTAGTTTGTCCTGCGTTGTGGAGAATGCAGGAAGGAAGACAGCTGATGTCAAACCCCACCCTAGTACTACTTAATTAGTAGTAGCAGTGACGTGAATTGTGAATTATATTTATATAGCGCTTTTTCTGTAGTGACTCAAAGCGCTTTACATAGTGAAACCCAATATTTAATTTTTACATTTAAACCAGTGTGGGTGGCACTGGGAGCAGGTGGGTAAAGTGTCTTGCCCAAGGACACAACGGCAGTGACTAGGACGTCGGAAGCGGGGATCGAACCTGCAACCCTCAAGTTGCTGGCACGGCCGCTCTACCAACCGAGCTATACCGCCCCATATTACACCTGCTGATACTGTAGTACACCTAGCAGTACATTGTATTACACCTACCCCACCCTAGTACTACTTAATTAGTAGTAGCACCATATTACACCTGCCCTATATTACGCCTAGCAGTACACTGTATTATGCCTGGTAGTACTGTATTACGCCTTGCAGTACACTGTATTATGCCTGGTAGTACTGTATTACGCCTTGCAGTACACTGTATTACACCTCGTAGTACTGTATTACGCCTTGCAGTACACTGTATTACACCTCGTAGTACTGTATTACGCCTTGCAGTACACTGTATTACGCCTGGTAGTACTGTATTACGCCTTGCAGTACACTGTATTACACCTCGTAGTACTGTATTACGCCTTGCAGTACACTGTATTACACCTCGTAGTACTGTATTACGCCTTGCAGTACACTGTATTACACCTCGTAGTACTGTATTACGCCTTGCAGTACACTGTATTACGCCTGGTAGTACTGTATTACGCCTTGCAGTACACTGTATTACACCTCGTAGTACTGTATTACGCCTTGCAGTACACTGTATTACACCTCGTAGTACTGTATTACGCCTTGCAATACACTGTATTACACCTCGTAGTACTGTATTACGCCTTGCAGTACACTGTATTACACCTCGTAGTACTGTATTACGCCTTGCAGTACACTGTATTACACCTCGTAGTACTGTATTACGCCTTGCAGTACACTGTATTACACCTCGTAGTACTGTATTACGCCTTGCAGTACACTGTATTACACCTCGTAGTACTGTATTACGCCTTGCAGTACACTGTATTACACCTCGTAGTACTGTATTACGCCTTGCAGTACACTGTATTACACCTCGTAGTACTGTATTACGCCTTGCAGTACACTGTATTACACCTCGTAGTACTGTATTACGCCTTGCAGTACACTGTATTACACCTCGTAGTACTGTATTACGCCTTGCAGTACACTGTATTACACCTCGTAGTACTGTATTACGCCTTGCAGTACACTGTATTACACCTCGTAGTACTGTATTACGCCTTGCAGTACACTGTATTACACCTCGTAGTACTGTATTACGCCTTGCAGTACACTGTATTACACCTCGTAGTACTGTATTACGCCTTGCAGTACACTGTATTACACCTCGTAGTACTGTATTACGCCTTGCAGTACACTGTATTATGCCTGGTAGTACTGTATTACGCCTTGCAGTACACTGTATTACACCTCGTAGTACTGTATTACGCCTTGCAATACACTGTATTACACCTCGTAGTACTGTATTACGCCTTGCAGTACACTGTATTACACCTCGTAGTACTGTATTACGCCTTGCAGTACACTGTATTACACCTCGTAGTACTGTATTACGCCTTGCAGTACACTGTATTACACCTCGTAGTACTGTATTACGCCTTGCAGTACACTGTATTACACCTCGTAGTACTGTATTACGCCTTGCAGTACACTGTATTACACCTCGTAGTACTGTATTACGCCTTGCAGTACACTGTATTACACCTCGTAGTACTGTATTACGCCTTGCAGTACACTGTATTACACCTCGTAGTACTGTATTACGCCTTGCAGTACACTGTATTACACCTCGTAGTACTGTATTACGCCTTGCAGTACACTGTATTACACCTCGTAGTACTGTATTACGCCTTGCAGTACACTGTATTACACCTCGTAGTACTGTATTACGCCTTGCAGTACACTGTATTACACCTCGTAGTACTGTATTACGCCTTGCAGTACACTGTATTACACCTCGTAGTACTGTATTACGCCTTGCAGTACACTGTATTACACCTCGTAGTACTGTATTACGCCTTGCAGTACACTGTATTACACCTCGTAGTACTGTATTACGCCTTGCAGTACACTGTATTACACCTCGTAGTACTGTATTACGCCTTGCAGTACACTGTATTACACCTCGTAGTACTGTATTACGCCTTGCAGTACACTGTATTACACCTCGTAGTACTGTATTACGCCTTGCAGTACACTGTATTACACCTCGTAGTACTGTATTACGCCTTGCAGTACACTGTATTACACCTCGTAGTACTGTATTACGCCTTGCAGTACACTGTATTACACCTCGTAGTACTGTATTACGCCTTGCAGTACACTGTATTACACCTCGTAGTACTGTATTACGCCTTGCAGTACACTGTATTACACCTCGTAGTACTGTATTACGCCTTGCAGTACACTGTATTACACCTCGTAGTACTGTATTACGCCTTGCAGTACACTGTATTACGCCTGGTAGTACTGTATTACGCCTTGCAGTACACTGTATTACGCCTGGTAGTACTGTATTACGCCTTGCAGTACACTGTATTACACCTCATAGTACTGTATTACGCCTTGCAGTACACTGTATTACACCTCGTAGTACTGTATTACGCCTTGCAGTACACTGTATTACACCTCGTAGTACTGTATTACGCCTTGCAGTACACTGTATTACACCTCGTAGTACTGTATTACGCCTTGCAGTACACTGTATTACACCTCGTAGTACTGTATTACGCCTTGCAGTACACTGTATTACACCTCGTAGTACTGTATTACGCCTTGCAGTACACTGTATTACACCTCGTAGTACTGTATTACGCCTTGCAGTACACTGTATTACACCTCGTAGTACTGTATTACGCCTTGCAGTACACTGTATTACACCTCGTAGTACTGTATTACGCCTTGCAGTACACTGTATTACACCTCGTAGTACTGTATTACGCCTTGCAGTACACT